>NC_135225.1:9366414-9378914 GCF_052324685.1 Brachyhypopomus gauderio | reverse complement strand
GGTTTTCATGTGCCTGTCCCGGTTTTCCCGGGACTGTCCCGGTTTTCATGTGCCTGTCCCGGTTTTCCCGGGCTGTCCCGGTTTTTCTTCTTTTTAATATTCAGTCCCGGCAAAAAAACTAGGTTAGTTCAAACCACAATTCAGACTGTTTCTGCACACTTTAAATCTGTTTTTTTTTTCTCACTGTGTCCATTTTAAACCCCTCCGGTAACGTTTTACAGACCTAGGTGGCAACCCTAGTCTGTGTATGTCTGTGTACATCTGTGTACGTCTATGTATGTCTGTGTATTTCTCTATGTGAACTGCACGAGGGGACCAATTGCTGCACCACATAAGGGTTTATCTTTCAGATATTAAATGGTACATCCATCAATCAACCACACACACACACACACACACACACACACACAGTCCACCCTCTTGATAAACAGATGGGGCAAACAAAACAGACAGATCCTCTTTACACTATGGTCCACATGTGCACTGGGCAGGTCATGGCCAGGCCTGCACACTGTAACCAGCTCCCAGTGGGCTTCTTCTGGGCCCAGTGAGCGGGGGACTCAGACAGTGCTCTATTACCATCTCAGGAGTGGAGCGGTCAGCCCTCTCTCCGCCCCACAGTGTCACTCACCACACACCCAGCACCACTAAAAATTCACACCACAGTTTCAGAGCTCCACTCCAGCGTTCTCCTCCAGGGGGCCAAAGCAAACTTCCGAAAATTGTGTCCGTGCCTTTCCTGTCTTGAGGAGGGAACCTGAAGGATGTCTGAGAGCTACAGCCATCCGTGTGTGGGGACACTACCAACAAGCAACGGCTCAAACTGGTTTCTCACTCAGGTACCCTGGTTCATGTTTCAAACACTGGTTTCTCACTCAGGTACCCTGGTTCATGTTTCAAACATGGGTCCATGACCCAGGAACACTGGCTCATGACAGTAAACAATGGTTCATGGCTTCAACACTTGTGATTCAGGTAGGACTCTTGTTCATAATTCAGACAATCAGAACTAAAGCACACTGCTTCAAGGCTATAATACTGCTTTATACCTCAAGTACCTCAAGATTATGTCTCAGGTACTCTGGTTTATCATTCAGGTAGTCCGGTTCATGATCAGACACTCCGGTTCATGACTCGAGACCTCTGCATCAACTGAGCAAGTCAATTTCAGCTGCCTTATAAAAACACAAATCTCAAACAGAATGTGCAAGTAACCTTTTTACATAAACATATTTTATATAAAATTATTATCAAATTAAATGTTTTATTCAATTTGCCATTGTTTTACCTACCCATCTCTTACTTTATTAGTCTCAGCCTTTTAAAGTTTGAACCAGAAAATTTATTTTGAAACTGTGTTCATAAATGAATTTTCCTATTTTAACTTTCCTATTTTCTTTATAATAATTTATAACACAATTTTTGGCCTGAACATATAAAACAATTCAGATCATATTGAGATCCTGGAATGCCTCTATATAATGGGAAGGATTTAATTCAGTTAACATAAAAACTTTTATCATCTTAAAAAGAGGGCCATTACATGTTGATAAATGCATGCTGTCTGTTTTATTGCAGTGTGTCTCATGTGAAACTGTTCTTTGTAGAGTTACTGTAAGAAACATGGCTGCTCTGCAACACTGAATCTTCATCTTTCATTCCCTCCAGTGAAGAGATGGTTGACTCTTCCTCACCGTTCTATGCCACTTCTCCGTCTTCTATGATGAGGATGGGAGCAGAGAGGAGGTCTGATGTAGCTTAGGCAGCTAGCACCCAGACGGGTAAACATGTCAACCACTCGTGCAGGTTTCAGTGCCCAAATCCAAATGGAATTCAGCTAGACCCTCACACACTCTCACACACTCTTCCTCCCATCTCAACGCGTTTTAAGTTCCACTTCCATTTAATAGGATGATGCTGTCATTTGACCCCCCTCACACAAAATAAATGTTATATAAATGCTGCATTTCTTTTCAGAAATACATTGAAACCCAAATGATATACAATTGCCTTCCAGCTGAAAAAGGTCAAACCAAATGTCTACAAAAAACATTTTCCCCCTCCAAACTCCATTTGATTTATATACTTTTTCCTAATCCAGCCTATAGAATCTGAGCCAAATATTTGACCAATTTAACAGTTGCAATTAATATTTCACCAGTTGTAACGCCAAATTAACTATTGTGACTGTGTGTGTCCATTATTAGTCACGTGTGCACACTGCATTGGTCACGTGTGCACACTGTATTGGTCACATGTGCACACTGAGGCAGTCTGTTGCACTGCTCTGCTCTCATTCTGACATCAATGTGGCTATTTATGTCTTAATGGTTACACTGTGTGTGTATGTTTGCATGTGTGTTTTTGCACGCGTGTGTTTGTTTGCATGTGCATGCACATGTGCATATTTATGTGTACATGTGCATGTGCATGTGTCCGTGTACATCTGTGTGCGTGTGTGTGTGTGCGTGTGTGTGTGTGCGTGTGTGCGAGTTGTTACTAGGGAGAGTTGTGGAGGAGTAAGAAGGAGAGGTCAGTGTGTGTGTGTGTGTGTGTGTGTGTGTGTGTGTGTGTGTTTGTGTGCGTGTGTGTGTGTGCGTGTGTGTGCGTGTGCCTGTGGGTGTGTGTGTGTGTGTGTGTGTGTGTGTTGTTACTAGGGAGAGTTGTGGAGGAGTAAGGAGAGGTCAGTAAGGGGGAGCACACAGCAGCCCTGCGGTAGTCCTGTCAGGAGGGGACAGGGTTCAGGGAGGCAGACCAAGATCAGGAGCACAGCCCTCTAATTAGTGGCTAACTAGCTTTGTTTCCACAATGCTCACGACAGCTGGGAGTTTAAGTACACAGCAAGTCACACTGAAATTCATCCACAGAAGAGAAAGAAACAGTATGCATTGTTCAGGGCCTTTTGGACAGCTGTCATATCATGTTAAGGACATTTCTTTGACAATCAGGAACCTAAGATAAAAATATACCTGAATCTATTCATATTGCAATAAACAATTACATATTGGATCTAACCCTGCAATGACATACAACAAAATGGATGCCGTTGGACGTTATCTGAAGGTAGAAATAATATACTAGAAAGACATACTATTATTGCTATCTTCAATACTGCACAAAATATGAAATAGAGAGGTTTGAAAGCAGCAAAGATAAGGTAAAAAGCTGCAATTGCTCTCTGACACTGATTCTTGGCCAATGGCATCTGTTGAATAAGATCTAGATTTCCAAGTCAACATTTGGGTCAGGGCTCTGGATAATCCCACACCTAGAGAGAGCTCTGGATAATCCCGCACCTATAGAGAGCTCTGGATAATCCCGCACCTAGAGAGAGCTCTGGATAATCCCACACCTAGAGAGAGCTCTGGATAATCCCGCACCTAGAGAGAGCTCTGGATAATCGCACACCTAGAAAGAGCTCTAGATATTCCCAGACCTACAGCACAGAGACGGCTCTGTATAATCCCACAGAGAGCGTTCTGAGTATACCTACACTTAGAGAGGAAAAAAGGAATTACCACATCTACAGAGAGCGTTCAGTGCTATCAGGAACAAAAACAAGAAGAAGAATTCCTATACAGGATACAGTGTTGAACATGGGAGCAGAATGATCTGTCTGCACTAACACCCAACAATGCCCACACCCTGTAGCCACTACTCTTCAGAGAAGGAAACCTGGCTCGAGATGAAAGGTCATTTAGGTGTCTGCAGTAACATCACTGTCTAAAATATGGCTTCCTTTTCCTATTTGGTTCCTGAAATGGTTGAGACATTACAGAGAGGTCCTGGCAACCCCAAGTCAAGGAGCTTCAACCCTTAGTCCAAACACCAAGATTTATTATTACAAGAAACAACCTACAACGCACAAAATATTATCATTTAACATGCCAAATCACCCTAACTCTGAACTAGCAGTTAAGTCAGTGACAGGCTGAATGCCAACAGTGCCAATGCCAATATTGGTTGAGGCACAATCACAATGCAAAAGCTGAGCTGATCAGAGACAAGTGTGCTGTCAAAACAGAAACCCATGCAGTGGAACACCTGAACTATCTCATGTAGTAACAAGCAGGTATTGGTCCAGATGAGCAGGCACTGATGTGGGAGGTCAGATGAAACTACACGGATGTCTTGAATATGTCCACACTCAGCACTGCACTTATTTAAAGAGGTGGGAAGCTCATGAAGAACAGCGCCTGAGAGAGTCTGGCCAAAGGCATGCAAGTGAACAAAAAGTGCCCAATAGAGAGGCTGTCTGGTGTCATTCAGCAGATTCCTATACCATGTAGCCTTAATAAGAGAGCCACAAGCATCCATTCACTGTATATGGAGATCCACGCTTTTCAGGAACCAATCACAACACCCAACCAGGCTCTCAAGTGATGAGCCTTCATAAATCTCATATGAAACATCAGTTTGAGACACCACCTCATGCATAAATAATATCCTTTGCAAATGAAATCATTACCCATTTACCTTGGTCAGTGACAGCTACAAATACAATTATGCACTCATTTATATTCTAGCCTTTAGCGTGTCAGAAGATGTTTAGAACTCAATCGGTTCACTTCAGGATCATCCAGCATTTTGAATTCAAATGAAGTTTTCATGCCATTTTACAACAAATGTTTCATGCCAAGAAAAAAAAACTACTGCATATTACGGCTGAAAATCACAAAGCAAACGTTTTTTTTACCCTCAGGATTTTTAAAGGGGATTCTTCAAAAAGGTACTGCTTCATCTCTTGCGCATTTAAGAATATAAGTGGATAAAAGTCTTCCCATTTGAACTCACTGAACCCTTCTAATGCTGAGGACTCAACACACATCAGCTCCAAGGCATAGATGAAGCTCAACCTTGTGCATAAGGTAAACAGTTGATTTGATATATGGCTTCTGGACTAGTAGGCAAAATTCTAACAAATACCTTAAATACACTTTGGACACATTATAATATTTTTCCACAATTATTATTGTGATAGAATTTTATTGTTATTATTGTAAACCACGTGAACAGAACTTGTGAATTGCCTAAAGGACTCTAAACTGCTATTTCAGAAAAGAAAAACAGACAGATAAATTTTGTTTTGTAGGAGTCGTTTTACTACTGGTTGATTTACTGTGTGGGTGTTATCATAAAAATGTAATCCCTTTGTCTGCATACAGTTAAAAGTGGGTGGAAATCTGCACACCAGCATTTCTGAGGAAAGAGGTCAGTCTCTGGTATGCAGGCCACAAGGATAAACAAACACAAAATGACAAGAACACAAAAATGTAGTGTTTTGTATCTTGGAGTGACGGCAGACATTCATCTATTTCTTTTGCTCTTGGTCAGAGGAGTAGAAAAATGTGTGTGTGTGTGTGTGTGTGTGTGTGTGTGTGTGTGTGTGTGTGTGTGTGTGTGTGTGTGTGTGTGTGTGTGTGTTTGTGTGTGTGTGTTTGATAGCTGAATCACCCATGACTTTATAGAAATTGTAGACATCTCAAATTTGGTCATGTTCAGCAAAGATGCCTTCATAAAAGGTTCAGATAAATGTTTGTATCTTAGCTGTAATGAAAACTGAGACTTTTAATTGACCACATTATGTAGTCTCCTTTTCCCTAACAATAAGCCTGTGACACAATTAACACCCAATTAACTGTGAAAGTGGTATGGTACAATAGGAAAGTAACATTCCGCTCATAAATCCAATATGCCATAGGTTTCAAGAGCATCTATTATGTGTTATTTGTCATCCACCTAAACTGCACTGGCAGGTCTTCAGAGAATCCACCAAACTCTTCAGTCAACTGCTGTTCACTGAGAGCCACTTCACAGGCCATGCCCATCCCAGCTGAATCAGCGAACCCTCACAAAGGAGCTCTTATTGGACGATTCCCTTAGACAGGGACTAATGGCTCTTATTGGACGATTCCCTTAGACAGGGACTAATGGCTGAAGCCACACTAGGAGTTCAGAGATGGTGGCAGAGAGACATGAAGCCTGCCCGATCAAAATGGCATCTCACTGCTCATGGGAATGGAGATGTTTTAAAGCAAGGTCCAGAACTGGCAAAATACATCAGAGTTCTAGACACTGAGTGAATACTACATGCAGTCTAATGTGCTGATGTCCTGTGTCAGCTGAAGAAGAGACATGGAGGTATTCTGGAGGTATTCTGCTAGTGAGACAGCATGACCAAGTCATGCACCCAAACACCTATTTGGGACGTGAATTATCAGTTTTCATACTGGCTGGTGCCTTGTTGCTAATATTTAAAGGCTCATTTAGGAACTGCTGTAAAAGGCAGGATAGTCACTACTGGTGTATGCTTAGAAATGTTCAAACAAACTACAACAAACTGCCACTATAACATTTAGCATATTTTTTGTCTCAGGGCTACTCCGGGGATAGTTTTTAAAAATGTTTTAGCAATTCATGATTTGCTTTTTAAACATAAATACGGCAAATGTAAACAGCTATAAACAACTGCAGTGAACATGTCCATTGTGCACAGAGAACTGTTTTCTTTGCAGAGGACATTGAAGAGTTTAAGATTATAAATGCATAAACACATGCATTCTTTTCACTCTGTCCAGGAAAATGGCTATTTATAAAGTAGCTGACATGAAATGTACAAGTTTCTGGTAAACTGCATCAGTAAGGTTGTGAACTGTCCCAGGCTTATCAGTGAATGACAAACACAAGCTACATTTAAGACCGCCTGGTTCAGCCTTAAGGGCTGTTTTCAGCGCATGTGGATGGACGACTGCTCGGTGAACATTCCCCTCTACCCAGCGACTTGCTCCAAGCCGAACTCAAACCCCAGTGAACACCTCACAGCTCTTGCTCCTCACACTCTTGCTCAAAGCCCTAAACTGCAACCCAGGCATCCATGTGGACAACTACTTCCATCACAGCCAATCAAAAGACAACAGCAACCTGTGGAGGGACTTTGAAGTCAAAACAGTACATTGAGACATGATTTGGTTATGGATTTTCAGAGAGACATGAAACATGCAGAGCTGCTCAATCTCCTCACGTCAGTAAGCCTGGGGAATATCTCTAAGGGCCATATCACAAACTGGGACTCCTAGCCAAGTGCATCATCAGAACTTTCCCTGCACTACTAAACTGCTCAGACTGAGTTGAGGTTTTTATCTGAAGTAAACAAGAAAGAGCTTATTTGTAGCACTACTGTAACACACTTGATGCAACATGGCAAACTTGGCAGTTTAACTGGGCAGTTGTAGCCAGGAGCAAAAGGAGGCAGAGCGCACATGCTGAGAAGTCCCAGTCCACAGTCCCGTGTGGGAAAGCCAGGAGATTCAGATAACAAAACCAAACAGGGATACTTTACAAACTTTAAGAAAACAAAACGCAAAACTAAACACAGAGAATCCAGAGCAGGAAACTAGGAGGTTGACAGAGTGAATCAGAACGCACACAGAACACGGAGACATGGAGCATAGACAGAAGCTTAATGCAATGGCCAACAAGAGCAGAAGAGCAGAAAACACATAATAAATACACAGGGCAATCAACGAAAATGAGTAACAGACAAGGAAAAACAGTAGCAAAACAAAGGAACACATGGCAAGGCGTCACCTTGGCAACCGTGATGCCAGGGGAGGGGCAACTATGACAACAGTACACACTCAGGTGTGTTAAAAAGGAGGTGCATTAAAAAAGGCCAAACTGTCTAGGGCTGAAGATTAAAAATCTCCTAAACTCTCTCTCTCTTAATAACATTTCTTATAGCGAAACACCAATTTGGGAAATCACCCACAAGACAAGAAAAAAATGAAATTTTAGAAACTACTTTGTCTAGATTAGACTTAATGTTTTAGAAGTTCCCAAGATCCTGAAGATGACCCTGGGAAGATTTAGAAAAAACAAATTTAAGGTCAGCATGTTAATGTGCTGCCATACTACAAAGCATACCTGGCCCAATAAAACATTAGTTTGTATCACAGCTGCGACAAGGTTGAACGGGTCTGAATAATGTCCACTTCTTAAAGTATGGTCCTTGACCACAGTGGTACGCCCCCTGCTGTTCAAACTGATAGACCCTACAACAGCAGACTGTGGCTTTATCCGAATACCGGGCATCTGATGTGACAGGCACAGGCACCGGGGCCAGATAGACTGGCAGCAAGTACATCTGGCATGGCCTTTGCGGGACAGCTGGTCAGACGTCTAGGACAGGACGTCTAAATCTAATTATCTCCAGCCCAACTGTGATAAAGTGATGGAAGATGCAGCAAAGGAGCATTGCCTGATGGGTAAAAAAGACTAGAGTCAGAGGAAAATGATCTTTGATATGGCTTAGGGAAGTGCAATACAATGCTGTAGAACATCAGAACATCAACGCTGAAGAGGGACATTGTAGAGCATCAGAACATTAACGCTTACATGGGACACTGACTGTAGAACATCAGAACATCAATACTGACGGGGGACACTGACTATAGAACATCACAACATCACCGCTGATGTGGGACTCTGACTGTAGAATATCAGAACATCAATGCTGATATGGAACACTGAATATAGAACATCAGAACATCAACACTGATGTGGGACTCTGACCGTAGAACATCAGAACATCAACACTGATGTGGGACTCTGACCGTAGAACATCAGAACATCAACACTGATGTGGGACACTAGCCGTAGAACATCAGAACATCAACACTGATGTGGGACTCTGACCGTAGAACATCAGAACATCAACACTGATGTGGGACTCTGACTGTAGAACATCAGAACATCAACACTGATGTGGGACACTGACTGTAGAACATCAGAACATCAACACTGATGTGGGACACTGACTGTAGAATATCAGAACATCAACGCTGATATGGAACACTGACTATAGAACATCAGAACATCAACACTGATGTGGGACTCTGACTGTGGAATATCAGAACATCAACACTGATGTGGGACTCTGACTGTAGAACATCAGAACATCAACACTGATGTGGGACTCTGACTGTGGAATATCAGAACATCAACGCTGATGTGGGACACTAGCCGTAGAACATCAGAACATCAACACTGACGGGGGACACTGACTGTAGAATATCAGAACATCAACACTGACGGGGGACACTGACTGTAGAACATCAGAACATCAACACCGATGTGGAACACTGACTGTAGAACATCAGAACATCAACACCGATGTGGAACACTGACTGTAGAACACCAGTGTAGAAAATCTGTATATTCTAATACATTTGATATATTCTTGATCTTTGATACAGAACTGCTTCATATTCAGCTGTATTATCCAGTTCTAAGCATTATCTAGGGAACATTTTACAGCTGTGTCAGTACTAGATATTGGTGATTTTCTATTTGTTTCTCACTCGAAAATCAGATCTATTATGGTGTCTTGTATGTTCTTGTCAAAAATCTTAGAAAATAACAATGAGATTTTTTAACATGATCTTGCTGTCATAATGAAAGCAAATCTTAGGTCAGCAAACAGCTGAATCTTTTCATCAGTATATTTATAGTCAACATAACTGCAAAGATAGTTTTGCAAAAAAAAAAAAATCTATGCATAAAAAAAGAATAGTAGAGCTATTCTAGCTTCTGGGACCCTGTTGGAAAATTAATGAATCCCAAAATAAGTTCAGCTTAACACGAGCGGTCGAGGAAGCAGCACCATTGTAGGCGACGCTTTGCCCTACAACACCAGCAGGCTGGAAACAAGCTGGAGCGTTTCACATTTCCCCATGTTTTTGTCTGGCATTCAAACCGGAACAAAATATCACGGGCTGCCCTTGCATGTGCTATTCTCATTATTTCTGTTCAGCTTCACGGCTGGCAGCAATCCGCACCAAAGCATCCTGTCACTAACACACACAGCGGCCTAGAAAGTGCTTTCTGAATGTCAGCGTGCCTGGCTGGCTGAAGGGGCTTAATTAAAACAGAGGCAGGGGGAGCAGGGGAAAGGCACCCTGGGCTCAAGCCTGTTTTGGGCCCGTTTAGCTGCTCAGTCTGGATCCTCGACCGGGGCTTGCCAGCAGTCGTCACTTAGCCCCGCCGAGCCGACAACCTAATCCCACAGACTCAAACACAGATTAAACACATGCATTTTTGGGTCATCACCCAGGAGCAGAGTCTTGCTTGGGCTTCACCATGGAGACATAAACACAGACTGTTTAAGCCTGATTCAGAGGAGAGCGAGTGGAATGTGGAACCCAAGTTTGTGATAGCAAGGAGTAATAAGAGAGCAATTGGAAACACACTGGAGCTGTGGCCACAGGCACATTCTTTACTCAAGTCGTTTTAACCCGTTGTTCAAGGAAAACGGCGAATGTACTCACAGTCTCTCCAGAGCCTGTAAGCCAAGGAAAGAGGCGTTTCTCACCGTAGAGATTTTGTTATTGCTGAGGATCCTGTGGAGCGAAAAAAGACAATCAGCATCAGCAAATTCTCACATGGTAAATAAAACATCATCATACCATTTTTCACCCAAAACACCTGATAAATATTTATGCGGCGTGAGACGATATGTGAAATCTGAGCATACCACAAACAACTGTTTGCACTGCATATCAGAGAAGAATTTGTTGCATTTGTGGTAATATAATATATGACTCATCTGATGAGATGACATATCCCAGACAAACACCCTGAAGTACATATGGACCACAACACCGAATGAATGTGTCACAATTGAGCAAATGATTATTCATTATTTTTATGTAAATAACCCTCTACAATGTACCATCCAGCAAAGCTTGAAAGAAGTATTGAGTTCCACATAAGCAAATGAGAGAACACAGGACATGCCCTAAGTTCTGAGTGTCCCCTTGTGTGTGTTGTGTGTGTTGCTGATCCTGAAAACAAAACATTTCACTCTCAATATTACACTGTTCCCCAAAACTCTAAAACAGAAAGAGATCATTTCAAGAGCACAAACTGCATGTCTGGACTTCATATTTGCTGAAATATTGATTACCAAGGTCAGTTATTCTATCATCCTGGCTCACTCAGGCATGCTGACAAGCAGTAAGGTGTGTTTCTGTGTGCTTGTTTTACATGCACCATTACACCCAACACACCCTCACCACTGGCCCCAGTCTTCTCTCACTCTCAGTCCTAAAGTCAGGTGCTGGTTCCTGGGGACTGCCCTGGCCGAGAGCAAAAATCTCCATTGACTGTGCTAGTTGTCACCTCCGTAGTACACCCTTAATACCCGAATGCAGCAGTTCCACAGAAGCTGCTCAAGTAAAAGCTGCACATTCAGTCTTTTGCTGGAGAACTAGGCCAAAGCTTCTTGAAGCAATTCTCATCCATCCACACAGAGGCACTAAGTACAAATTACCATGAGGAAGAGAAACAGCCGCAAACAAGAACCTCTCCAGATGTGCTACAGTGGACGCTTGAACCTACACGCCACGAAGAAAGCTGCTTTTATTATTAGCATCAGTGTGGACAGCCGTGCACTGACACAGACTCTGTATGGGAAAGGGAGCGGAGAAGGGAAAGAGCTTGGAGTGAGTCTGTAGCTCTGCTCAGATGTAATATAAAGGGCAGAGATTTGCCTGTCTGGCAGCTCGCGGATGTGCACAATCGCTCCAATCTCGGAAACCCCGAACTGCTGACAATCGCGTACAATGCAACTCAAATGAGATTCTGGGAGCAGGACTCCTCTACAGTGGGCAGTGCCACCCTTCTACCGCTCAGCATTCTTGCCTTTCTGTTAACCCCCTTCACAATCTTTTGAATCCTTTTAGAAAAGAATCTGGGACATTTTTAAAGGTCAGGAGAAGGAAACGCCCACACTCTGTGGTACAAGCCCTCCCACAAAGGTTCACACCCCCACACTGCGCCACGCGACGGCTTCTAACCCACACAGATGCTTACACCGCCGTACTGCGACATCCACCTGCACGCTATGACGTCAGCGTGCTTGCCATCAGATTGCACAGGGTCCTGATCAGTGTTGGAAATGAAGTTTTTCTTCCACTTGCTATTGTGGCAGGTGGAAGAGAAATTAGATCAGCCACTTCATTTTTTTTACCAGCCACCATTTTGGAATCATAATTTTGTCTTGGTTAAATAAAAAAACAACATCAATACACATTAATCATATAGAAATGGTTTATTTCAAAATCTTACTTTTGGATATACATTTTTTGTGTTTTTATTTTCTGTATCAGACTTGAACAATGCACCAACAATAAAAGTCTCTTAGTCACGCTGGTTTCAATATCTCCCTTCTGAGATCAGAAACAGCATTCCAAAACATACATCTACTGCTATCCATTTACCTTAACTAGCCAGCAAATGTTATAGCTAGTGGACTCCACTTTATCAATGAAAATTATGCTGATATGTCTGTTACAGTAGCACAGTAGTACTCATTGTTTAGTAGTTTTGTATGAAATTATGCTGATGTCTGTTACAGTAGCACAGTTGTACTCATTGTTTAGTAGTTTTGTATGAAATTATGTTGATATGTCTGTTACAGTAGCACAGTAATACTGACAGTT
>NC_135225.1:9253914-9358914 GCF_052324685.1 Brachyhypopomus gauderio | reverse complement strand
CGATAACCACTGTAGAAAAAATGAGCAGTGCTTATAGGGAGACAGCAGTATGTCAAACGGCTGGGACACAGGCCCGAGGTTCCTGTACAACCCATGAGCACGACGGTTGCATTCTTTAGATTTAAAGATGAGACATCTTTGCCACACAGATATCAAAGTCCCCTTTACATTTGCTATCAACTTGCTGACTCCATAAGTATATGCATTTGCACGATAAGGCATCTTTTAGTAGCTGTGTGTACACTTCTGCATTAAAATGAGCAATGCTGTACACTTAGTGGGTAAGAGCAGGGGTATGAGGAGAGTCATCTTCTGATGGTTTAGGAGTGAAGTGCTAATGTCATCCTGTTTCTTGGTCAATGTGCTGAGTCATGCAGTGGGGAGGGAGGAGTCATGACACCAGCCAGTCCCACGGCCCCGGATCACATCCAGCGTACCTCACACCTGTCAATCACTTGCATTCCTAATTAGGTTCATGGAGGCATGTGCAAGGCAGACATGTGTATAAAGGGCCTGGGGGATGCATTAGCCAATCGGCAGTGTGGCAGTCATTCGCCAGTGTGTGTGGTTGCAGGTCCGATAACGTTGCATGCAGATGACGTGCAGAACAGATCTGAAGGCATGCGGCAGGGGAGAGACACAGGGCCAGATAGCCAGAAGGCACATGGAGGATATCTACAGACTGTCTATACCACTATTCAACATGTTCCACCTTTTTATAAATTGCAGAAACTAAATCATACTGTCAATCTTTACATCTATTGTCAACGGATGTTAATCGTTCACATTTTAAATGAAGAAAATTTCAGCACAAATAATTCTAAACAAAGTCAGAGCATAACCTGCATAATTCATCCATCTGAATGGACATACATGGTTCTGCTTTCTGATTAAATAATTTGTCAGAAGACACTGCAACAACAGTACCTGAGATGGCAGGTATCAATGCATGCACAGCACATGAGCCACAAAAATAACAGCACATGAGCCACATGTGTCAATAACACTCATCATTAATTAGTGGCAGAGAAACATACGATTTCAGTTGTATGTATCATTAGGCATGGGCATTTCACTGAATACTGTGCTGACCCAAATGTGGAAAAAGCAGAGTGCTCACACTTCTGTACAAAAGGAAATTTGACTCAGGAAGAATAAAAGGCCTACAACTAATTTTCTAATGGCTCAACAATAAATTGATTGACTTCTTCTATGCAATCCTGCCATTTAGTATCAGAAATCAGGCATCTAATGGAGTAATTACATTCTAACTCTTCTGTGTGAAATGCCATTTCTACCCAGGAGATAAACTAATCAACTCAGCCCAGATAACAAAAGGTTACAAACAATGTTTCTGAGAGCTAAAGAAGTTCTGCATCTTTCTGTCTGTACTGACTATGGTGCAGTATGAATGTATTACATTTTAATAAATTGTATCATTAACCCTAAATTGCAATCATTTATACCTTTGTACTCATTTTCTGTTCCTGGAATAGCTAAGCGGTACATTTTAAATGTTACCCCATTCTGCACCAAGAAAGAAAGAAAGAAAACTTCAGTTACTTCTCTAAAAAGTATTAAGTTACATATTTCATATTTCCATGGCTAACGGGAGAGTAATGTGAACAAGGGGTCCGAAGCTGTAAACGTGAGTGATTAAAGTTCTAAATTATTTAATTATTTGATTCGTTATTTTTATTAGGCTAACATTTTTTTTACATTATCATTTTTTCCAGTGATGACTACTCGCGGAATTAACTGGTTTCACAGACTGTATGTGTCATACTAATATTAATTCATTACTTTATTCATGAACGTTACAGCTTGTGCTGCACTGATCTCATACATATGCTACTTACAGTGAGACCGTGGTGGTAGGCAGGAGACCAGCCTGGAAGGTGTCCATCAGATCCGCATCATCACACACAACTTTCACACGAATGGTCTGTCGATTTAGTTCTTTGGATCGCTCGGACGTGCAGTGACAGCCGTCAAAGATAAGTTCTGGACAGTTCCTGTTTGTCAAACTACTCTGCCACAAACCAGTTACCAGCAAAATTATACTAAGCAATTTCATTGTGGGAGGGAAGACGTCGCAATATTCTCAAATTATAACTTCCCAAATTGAGAAGCTGACCACCGCACGAGAATATAGCATAAGAGACAAGTTATCGCATAAGAGACAAGTCCACCTGTATGTGGAGCGTCCCCGCAACTCTGAACACATTATTTTGACCAATAATGACATTCAAGTCCCATAACTCGTTACTTTATCTTTACTTGAGACTGAAGTTATATTCAACGAGATTTATATCCCTCCATCGCGGTTCTTCAAACGTTACTCCCCATTCAGCAAACTTGTGGAAATGTTTCTTTGACGTCTCCGTATCCAATGATCTGTTGTCCCCGTGTCTGTCAAAGAGTGTGTTGGAATCCGATAAGAGTATTATTTGGTAGTATGTCGTAGTATTTGGTCAGTTCGCGCAGCTGTCAACAGGTTGTCCATGTGGAGGATGCAGTAGCCGCCTGGCGCGTTCGGCGCGGAGCAGCCCGCCTCCCCGGTACCGAAGGGAAGTTCCTTAGTGTGTTATTGGTTTACCTTTAACCACATGATTACAGTGCAGACCGCGACCCAAATGAAGCGTGGACTATTTGGCAAATTGCTCGTATACTGAATGGTGAACAAAACGACGTGTAGTGAAGACAAATATGACTAGTCTTCCCGAATTTGATTTATCAGTCAATGCCAGCAGACATGGACGGGCAGTTTCAGCTTTGTAATATTTCCTCACATTTGAAAGCAACATAAGAAACGCGTAGGCCTGTAGTTCTCCTAATATGTATCAAAATACAATGTAACCTTAATTTGACCAAAATCCGTAAAATAGATAAAAACTTTGTCTTAATTCGATCAATTATTTTATATTATATTTTCTTCCAGTTCTTGCAGCAGTTCCTGAATAAATTATTTTCGTCATTTTTGGGTGTAATGTTTTTGCAGCCTAACGCTCCTCAGTGTGCTTGTTTTCCTCGGGACGCGCTGTTCATCCTCACTGACACTGGATCCGCTTTCAGCATTTTGGGATAAACACACACACACATTGAAGGTAGAGTGCGGTGTCCGGTATGTTTCCGGCTGTTACTAGGTAACAAGCTTGCTGATATACCATTAAAGACGATTAGGCGAGCTTTGATTATTATCCGCAAATCCTTAGTGACAGACACTAAATGGATCTGTCTGATGGATCATATGGATCTATATCAAACTTATCTATGGATGTGTTTGTTTATTACAATTGTAGCCAGAGTATGTTATTTGCAACAGGACACTCCGTTCCTCTCAGTTACAGTTCACTGTAGTGGTAGGACCGTGACCCAGTATACTGTGTGGTTGTAACTAACGGTGGGTGTTAGCACTGTGAACAGCACCATGGCTCTGAGAGATGTACGCTCAGGCAGCTGGTTCAGCTCCAAGACCCTTAGAGGGAAACATGTTACTCCTGAATGTGCTAAACTAATACCCCTCCTCATTACGCATGTTAATCAAAAAAGGGATAGAGTGATGTTGGGCAAGGAAAGACAAGAGGGTTAAAGAGAGAGGGGAGGAGAGAACAGGAGGGAAGAGGAGGGAAAGAAGTAGGAGAAAGGGAGAAAACCAAAAGGAAGGAGAGAGAGAGGGAGAGACTGCCCTCTGACCTGCAGGCCAACTGTGTATTTTTCATCCTTGTCTGAATGACTACCAAACATAAGGTCTTTTTTTTGTGGAATACACCCATGACAAGCTTTCTCACCCCTGCCCCCTCCCCTTCCCAGCTCCCCAGCTCCAGAAACCAGAAACATCCACGTGATTCGCCTCTTTCACATTTTGTCGCTCCCTTGGCTGCTGGAGGAGTTGTTTATACAGATGTACTTTCACCTCTCCGGGTCCGGGACTCCATCGAGAGAATGGACCCTCCTTTCCCCTGAGGCAGGGGAAACAGAGATGCACACAGCTGACATCATCATCTGCAATGATAAATTTCTACATGGAGGGGATACGGAGAGAAAAGGTTGGATGGGGGCCACCACTGAGTGCCTGCTGGGCTATTAGCTCTTCACTAATGGAAACCAGAATCTTCATTGCTACATAAGGTGGTGCAAGTGTTTTCTCAGTGGTAATGTAGGTTGATTTGTGTGACAACGAACAGCGATGTAAATGACAGAAAACTTTAGAGAACTTGAGAGGTGAACGTGTATCACAATAGATTGCAAAAGAAAGCTGAGATGTGTGTTTCAGATGTTTGGAGGGATGTTACAAGGTCATACAAAATTTTTAGCCAGTGTGAAGTCATTTCCTGTGTTGAAATTTCACGAGACAGATTGAAAGCTAATTACATTCAGTAAATTACAGATAAAACCATCAAACACAAAGACAACACAATTAGGGAAGGTAATGGTTCTGACCTGAATGAATCAGTATGCTTGACCTTAGTTGTATATATGAAGTATAAGAAGTATATGAAGTATAAGTATTAAAGCATTAAAGTATTAGAATACATTTGAGAATTTTTATTAGGGACAGGTACATTCTTCTCTTTTTGTATGAACTGAAAATATACTTTGGAGTTTGAAAAAAAGCTCAATTACTAGTGATGTAAACATCTGATTTGCAGTGTTACCGCATAATCTCTAAGAGCTCCTATTGAGTTGTGTGAGCACCTAGCACATGTGCTTAAGCTCATTATACAAAAGACAAAATAAAATTAGAAATTCTACAGACAAAGGTATTTGTGTGATAAAGAATAACGGGGAGCTTGACATGGTTATAAACTATTGACTAATCTATTCTGTCTGGAAAAATCATGAAAGTAAAAAAAAATAATAATAGATGAACCTTGATATGCACATCCCAAAAGACCTGACACGAACAGAAAAGCAGCAAACAGAAAGCAAATCTGACCTTCGATCTTCTCAGTAGACGTTTGAAAACATCAAGTGACCATAAATGAAACATTAGTTGTAAAACAAAAGCTGATCAATGTCTTATTCTAATAATCCTTCAACTTCTGCTGACCTTCCACTGTCATGGTGCACCCCACGGTATCCTGGGCCTCATGACTCAGCCTCTCGTGCTTGTGTTTGTATTGTGTTGTTTCCCTTATTGGTAGCCACTCTTGTGATCCTACCCCTCGTTCCGTACTTCATTAATGTATATATTTAAACCCTCGTGATTGTTGGTTCGGAGTCCTGGCTACATGTTGTGCTGCTACTGCTGTATTACCACCTGTTCTTCTGTTAATGCCATCTTCTGTTTACTGTTTGTTGTTCGTTCAGGGTTCGTTTTCAGTGAAATGTCTCGTGTCTCAGACTCGCGTGTGCGTCCACTTCCTCTTCTTTGATGTTCTGAATGTTCCAATATGTTCACAGGACAGGGTGGATGGTTCTTCCTTAATGTCTTTATCATTGCTAATAATTTTTATTTTAATTCAGGAAGGAAAATCTAGGAGTTTATAGAGTATTGTAGCCCAATATAGATGTCTGCATTTTTGAGATGTCTAGTCTTTGCAGACAGACTGCCTCCTTCTCCTTAGCTTTGTACATCATCACCAGCTCCGTTAAAGATCATAACATAGCAAAATGTTTCTCCTGTCAAATTAATTTCTGAAAAGGTCTGACATTTTCCTGGAATTGTTTAATTATATATTTTTTCCTGATTTCCTGATTGTTTATGTGGCACATTTTATGCTACTGACACTCAAATACTGCCTAAGAATGTGTATTATATATTGATGGATATTATGTGAACCTGGGTTTATAATGGGTGGTTCATACCTTATCTAAATATAATAAAGTTCTCACTATTATGTTTTCTGTACTGGAAAAATCATATTACATGAGAGCAGCAAAATACATTTGTCAGTCTCATTCTTCTAGAATTTCTTTATAAATTACACTCTGTTTAGTAAAATACATTTACAAAGAAGTGCTTCAACATTTTAAAATACAGGGGAATTATGGAGAATTCTATTTTTTAGGAGTAAGAGCAGTTCAGTCTTTCTCATGACTGAAGGCCTTGCTCATGATTAAAGGGCTTCTGATGCGTGGCTATGAGGTTTTAGCCAATATGATGTGAAGTGGTCCTTATCCAGGACCCATTCATAACACACTACACTTCTGGTGTAGTATTGTAGAACCAGAGCAGGACCACAAAATGGCAGTTACTGCAGAGGAGGGCTTTAGCTCAGAGAACAAACCAGCCGTGGAGATCTGAATGGGCTTTGTAACAGCCCAGAGAGAGACTGCTGTGTGAAACTCAGAACTGATCCATCACTGCTGAGCAGGGAGCACTGTGGGGAACACTGACCTTCAGTCTGTTGGGTGTGTTGTCTTTGTTTCTGGAGGAGCTAACATTTAATAGTGTCCAGGTTATGGGTTGCATAATATAGTAAATATGCAGAAAATGCAATTCACTTTGAAATGTGGTGACTGCTTTCTCAGTGTCTAGCATCAGCATAATGTGTGAAATGTGAAGAATTGCCCTATAATGTGTTTGAGAGACCTAAACAGAGGACCATATCTGTGTCAGAGGAATCCTGGGACTCGTCGAATGGACGAGCCTCACTCACTGAGACTAGCCCAGTGGAACTCTGACCTAGCCCAGAGGAGTGGGGAGGCGAGCCCAGTGGAACACTGACATAGTCCTGTGTAACGCTGACCTAGCCCAGAGGAGTGGTGGGATTAGCCCAGTGAAACGCTGACCTATCCCAGTGGAACGCTGATCTAGCCCAGAGGAGTGGTGAGATTATCCCAGTAGAACGCTAACATAGCCCTGTGTAATGCTGACCTAGCCCAGAGGAGTGGTGAGATTAGCCCAGTGGAATGCTGATCTAGCCTAGAGGAAGGGTGAGATTAGCCCAGTGGAACGCTGACCTAGCCCAGTGGAACGCTGATCTAGCCCAGAGGAGTGGTGAGATTAGCCCAGTGGAACGCTGATCTAGCCCAGAGGAGTGGTGAGATTAGCCCAGTGGAACGCTGATCTAGCCCAGAGAAGCGGTGAGATTAGCCCAGTGGAACGCTGACCTATCCCAGAGGAACACTGATCTAGCCCAGAGGAAGGGTGTGATTAGCCCAGTGGAACGCTGATCTAGCCCAGAGGAAGGGTGAAATTAGCCTGGTGGAACGTTGACATAGCCAAAGTACCACAGACCTAGCCCAGAGGAGTGGCGAGACGTGCACAGTGTAACGTTGAACATACCACAGATGATTGCTGAGAGTTTCTGAGCAGAAGACCGAGCTTAGCTCAGCAGGTCCGCATGACGTTTTTGGCCTCCACAGTCCCAGCAGTATTGTTGTCTGCGTGAGGAGACTTATAATGAGAAACTCAGTCATGGGAACAATTTCTGTTTGTGCCTAGATAAAAAAAAAAAAGATTCTCTGTCTTCCAAGTTATCATTGTAGGCCTCCCCCTGTTGCATTCATAGGATATGAAAACACACTCATGCACACACATACAAACTTCTTATCATGATAAGCTGTCTCATACCCACAAATTCTTTTAGAGAATCAGTCAGACTCATTTTTTCACTCCCCTGTTCTTTTCCCTCTTCTGTCTTACACACACACTCTCAATCTTTATTCTTGGAGTCATCATTTGTGTCACAAACATACCCATGCACAATGCACACATAAAGTGAGGGAGAGAGAGAGAGAGAAATGTTAACCTCCCACCACTGTGAAGCATATCTACTCCTGTGGTCTGACATTAGTATAGGAACACTGCACTACTGCAGTATCTTGGGAAGACGGAATATGATTCAGCTTCCCAAACTGCAGCAAGCTAAAACGGACTGTCCGAAACAAAGCTACTTAATGACACTTCTTTCATACATTTGAACTGAACTTTTGTTCTTTATCACTAGAACAGAGATGCCATTAGAGGTAAGCACTATATGACACTATCATAGCTGCATTCTGATACAGCAGACTGAAAGATCTCTTTAGGTATCGTAGACATCTGGCCCCAGAGCCTTCTGATCATCAGGAATGGAGCTCTCACCAGGCTCGTGCAACCAGTCTCGTGCGGTCCTGCTCTGTCTGAACACTACAATAGATGCTTGGTCTCCAGCGTGAGCCGACCTGGCCCGAGCTCTCCATCTCTCCAGGGACTGAGATTTGTCGTGGTGTTGGGCAGCTGTGTGAAGGTCCGCACAGAAGCAGCAGACCTCTGTGGGAAAAAGGCCAGACTTGTGCAGGCTCACTGCGAACAAGTCTGGCCGCACCTCCACGCCTGGCTCGTAATCTGCATAGGCTCAGTGCAAAGCATCCTTCTGTCTTCCTGTTCTCCGTGTCCGCCTGTGACAAAATCACTATCCAAACAAACGTCTTTGGACTTCACTTTTTTTGCATCTGCATTATTCAAAGTGTTTCCTCTCCTGTTCCCCTTGCCTCTCGTCTTGTTTCTGCTTTTAGGAGATAATGTTGGCCTTTCGTTCCATCACCTCTTTGAGAGAGGAGAGATGAGAGGAGGTTCAGGAAGCCATATATCTAACACAGCAAGTGAAGAAAGTGGTAAAGGAGGTCTGATCTGATCCACACTGCTCAGCTCTACTCTGAAACACACCCAGATGATGGACTTTTATCTCTTACAACCTGCTTGGTCTGCGCACACACGGTGTGTTCCCATGGCAAGGCTCGAGAGAAGGAAAATGATATTTGCTTTGGGTTTTAAAAATAACAATCCTGCATTCTCTCACCCCTTCGGTGCTCCAGCTCTCCGCTGCACTCTCACGTTCTGTTCCATTCTATCTTCCTACTGCTCTGCCCCAGCACACATATGCACACACAGAGAGAGAGAGAGAGAGAGAGAGAGAGAGAGAGAGAGAGACAGAGAGAGTGAGTGAGAGAGAGAGAGAGAGAGAGAG
This sequence comes from Brachyhypopomus gauderio, assembly GCF_052324685.1. Lineage (NCBI taxonomy): Eukaryota > Metazoa > Chordata > Actinopteri > Gymnotiformes > Hypopomidae > Brachyhypopomus > Brachyhypopomus gauderio. Next base: position 9,350,014 of record NC_135225.1, on the reverse strand, counting down.
AGAGAGAGACAGAGAGAGTGAGAGAGAGAGAGAGAGAGAGAGCTGTGTCCTCCAGAACCTTTAGACTGGTCATAAACCACAGCGCTGGCTGGTGTGGTTGTGGACCCCTGCAGAATGTTCTACCATTCTGCCATGGCACAAAGCAGGAGCCAACTGCAAGGTCAAGACAGGATCCCACAGCGCACACACACACACAAACACACATACAAACAGATAGGAAGGCCTAGAAGCAAGACTCAGGGGCGTGAAGGCACAAAACAGTATGATCTCATCAATGAGGGGCAAAAAAGAACAAGAAAATAAAAACATGTTATGTGGAGGAACTGGGACATAGACTCTTCCATATTACTGTGAACAGACCTCCAGGGTGTGCATCAACCAAGCCAAACTACACATCTTGATGGCACCGGAGACTCCCTCCTTCTAAGCTTGCAGTATGTTTGTTTTGGGAGAGTTTGATACTAAAAACTCACACCTGGTATAACAGAAAGAGCAGAAATCAGCTGAGTGAAAGTTGCAGTGTTTGTATGCGTGTGTCTATATGTGTGTGTATGTGTGTGTGCATGATATATAGACAAAATCTCTGGGAACTGGATGACCAATGCACCGCACCTGGGCTGACTTGATTCGGTATAGCACTCCAAGACTTTTCCCTGTCCAGTTGTACTGCTGTGAATCACATTTTATTTGTGTTGATGTACTAATATTTTCAACATTCTCTTATGTACTCTTATCTTACTAGTTCGTTTAATGCTTTAAACCCCAAAGCCTCAAAGGCATCTGGCCTCTGGCTTACAAATGGGCCTAAATGTGCACCAGCACGGTACATTTTAAAGTGTTTCATTGTTTGGTTCTTTCCTTCTTTCTAGTCATGAATGGCAGATAGAGTCAGTGATTTGCATCTAGTGTGGATACCCTGTGAAATATGAACCTCTTCTCCGCCAGAGTGTGAAAACGCCAGTCATGTCAGTGGAATGAGGTTACCCGTGGCATGTTAACCTCTCTTGAACCGTTCGTTATAAGCTTGGTCAGCTCCACAGCCATGCTCTCTGCCACCCCACTGTCCTGGCACAGGCTCTACATCCTCCTTACAGCCACCTGGATCCACCAGCCTCAACCATCACTTTTATGCACCATTAAACCGAATATCGGCTGATCGCACCTGTTCCTCATTTACCTGCTAGCATTCATGCTCCCTGTTTCTCCCTTTCACTTTGTGAACTCTCATTGCTCCTTGTTTAACCTCTCTGACACTTTCTGTTGCTACTACGACCTTAGCGTATCCGAGCTGTTTCTACACTTCATCTGGCGTTTGTTTGCCTAGCTCTTTTGTTCCTTTGCTGTCGTACCCCTCTTACCTGTTTTTGGTCTCTTGTTTTGTCCTGACCTTTTTGTACTACTGCCTGTCCTTTCATTACGTCTCCCCCATCTACTCTTGACATGACAGAAGCCCTTGATTGGGCTGGCGTGGTATAGGGGAGGAGAGGACACCAGGGAATTTAGATCCTTCACCCACATGTCCAGGGCAGTATTTGATCACCCCTTAGAGGCTAGTAGGGAGCTACTTATCTCCCTCTTCCAGGGATCTCATTCTGTGGAGGAGTGTACTATCGAGTTCCTCACCCTAGCTGCAGGAAGAGGATGGAATGAGAAAGCCCTCTTGGTAGCATATTGGAAGGGGATGAACCCTGACCTCTGCAGAATTAGCCTGCAGAGACGAGGCATTTCCTGGACTACCTAACTCACTATTCACTCAGGCAACCTGCATAGGGAGCGCCGAGGATTACCATGATCTGTTCCATGTCATCTCTCTGCACCTGCGTTCTTCACGCCTCCCCCCAGGGAACCTGAGCAGTTGCGAGTGGATGGCATTCACCTGTCTCCAGAGGAGAGACTCCATAGGACACCTTGCTGTGCCTGTACTGCAGTTAAACTGTTCTCATCTGGAGGGAATGCCCTACATGTCCTAATACAAATTCAGCTCAGCATCAAGATCAAAATCATGCAGAGTTCAACGAATGCAGTGAGTGCATTTTGCATATGTCCCATTGACACACCTTTTTATTGTACTCTGTGGCAGCTGCAAATTCCATCTGTTGAGACCTGTTTGATCAGCTGGTCTTCCATGATGGAGAATGTAATCATTCTCCATCCTGGCCTCCAAGTACATGCTCTGGACGGACACATTACACACATTACTGCACCTTTCACCCTCGGTTGCAATGCAGTTCATCAAGAGGAACTTACTTTTGACATGGGGGAGGTTTCCTACTGCCCAATCATATTAGGTGCCCTGTGGTTACAGGTATATAATCCCCTCATCAACTAGCAGATCCTGAACACTTGCCAGCGATCCCTCCTGCTGCTTTGAAATATGTAGCCAGCCTGTCCGTCCTGCTTCCTCACCTCCATCACCATGGAAAGCAGTTTCTTCAGGCTGTGGAAATTCCCCTCAGTACTATCATCTCTGAAACGTGTTTTATAGGACTAAAGTGACCAAGCTACCCCATTGCAGACCTTATGACTGCATGTTCAAGGGTCGTCTGCTCCCCAAATCACACCCGTATCCCCACATGTCCCACCGAGACCCCCGAATTAGAGAAGGACACCTCTGAGGTCTTAGCTCAAGGGTTTATTCATCATAGCAAATCAGGGAGGGTGAGGAGCAGAAAACCACTTTCTTTATCCCTTCACGACCACAAGGCACGCTGGGACAATTTCTTTTCCATTTAGATCACATTCTGATTTATTTCCCCACTGTCCACCTGCATGTTCACCACGTCTTTTCGGTACTGTCTCGTCTACTGAAAAGTGCAACTTCCAGCAACAAAGCATTTAATTCTTGGGCCATATTTTTGCCTCGAAGGTGTAGTTATGTGCAATAAAAAGGTTGATGCACTTTTACGCTGGTGTTAGCCCATCCAGAAACTCTCACTGGCACTGCAGCGTTTCCTTGGTTTTGCGAATTTTTATCACAGGTTTATTCATAATTTCAGTAGTGCAGCAGCCAAGCTCACATCATTGCTTAAGGGACCCACCAAATGGCTGTCGTGGCTGAGCATAGTTTTTCTTCCCTTAAACAGCCCCTGCCCTTAGGCACTCTGACCCTCAGAATCCTTTCATGGTGAAGATGGACACCCCAGAGACATGGTTGAGGATTGAGAGGAGAGCTGTCCTAGTGTCACAGGGACCCCCCCCAAACTACACTCCAGAACCTATTTCTCCAAAATACTGACACCTACTGAGAGAAATTACAATATGGCCGACCTTGAGCTCCTGGGCAATAAGTTGGTGCTTGAAGAGTGGCATCACTGGTCTAATGAGCAGTTAGTACTTAGTACTAAGAGACTGTGAAAACCTGGAGTACATAAGAAATACTCAGCACCTCATAAACTCAGGCTTGCTGGTTCCTTTTCTTTGACCAGTTCTCTCTCCTTCTAACAGTTCAGGTACTAAGAGCTAGAAACGGACACCCCGTCTCCACTCGGTAACCCATTAACTCAGTTCTCTTCTTCATGCCCTTAACCCATACTCCCTTCCTCTGTGCTACTGAAGGCTAATGGTCCAGGGCTTGACAGCGACATATAATGAGCTCTCTCCCAAATTCCTCTCTGCCTAACTGTGCATCAGGGAGAGCATCCATTCCTTGTTCCTGTAGAGAGTCACTTATCACCCAGACACACACCTCACTTACATCAAGTCATCCCAGGGAGATTAAGACTCGCGTTATGGCCTGTGATGTTGTTCTGTCTGTTTCAGGTTCCTTTCAGCTTCCAGTTCAGACTCCATCATTCCATCTTGTTTCATTCCACGTTCCACATCAGGTTTTGGATGATACTCATCAACCTTATAAATGGCCTTGCTTGAGAACAGGAAGCCATAAGGCTTTGGGAGGCACTTGGGAGAGCTGTTTAGTGCCTTTAGTGCCTCTGTGTTAGTTTTGCTCCTCTGTGTTAGGGCCTGTTGCTTGAGAAACTTGTTTGGGTTCCTTACTATTGAGAGTTTGCAATGAGATCACAGCTATAGTGAAGATGGAGCATTTGGCAACAAAGTCAGAGTCCCAAGGTGATTGTGATGAGCCCTGTATGAAGCATTACATGTAAAAGATAATTGATGAATTTTAGTAAAAACTGTGTGCTCACTCAAACTAGTTGTCACTAGAACCATTTTAGATTGCTACTTTTATTTTGCTTTTGGGGTTTGTCTGTGTTTATTGTAAAAGGGAGTCAGTGTAGACATGTCATTTTATTTTGGACATGTATTGTCCAAATATACCTATTTAAATATACCTTTTCTTTCATTGTGAGTTTTATTCTGTTAGCTGTAACCACTCTTGAGGTTATACCAGTTGTTTGTATCCATGTGTTTTCCATCCTTTGTGTAATTTGTTTTTCATTTATTTCATGCATTCATGCTGTTACAGCTATTGTCCTAGACTAGGTTGACACCCAGAAGCTGATCTATCGTTACTATTAGTGGGAGAACCTGGTTAAGGATGTTCTTGGATATCTCATCATCTGTTTGCGCACAGATCAGTGCCTCCAAGAAGGATCTTACCTATCCTTGTGCCAGAACAACCCTGAATCCTTATAGCTCTGCTGTTCCAAACACCTATTTCACTTATGTTCATTTCTGTTCTTGGTTTGCCTGGGGGCATTTTCACTGATAGCAGTCCCCAGTTTAAGTCATGGGTTTTGGGAGTGGGGTTTTTTTGAGAGGCTAGGGGTAGCTGCCAGTCAGTCCTGCGGCTATCACCCGCAGTCCAACAGTCAAATGAAGAGTCAGTCAGGAGCTTGGCAAGTTACTGCATATCTACTGCCAAGAGCAGCAAGCTGAGTGAAGCTGTTTTGTCCCCATGGCTGAAATTGGCAAAACACCCATCGTCCGTTCATCCCTTGGTTTAACCCTGTTTAGCCCCCTTACATACCCTGGAATATGCCCCACACTGACCGCACAAATCTGGGAGAACACCCACCTGAGACTAGACGTCATCCTCCAGTGACAGAAAGCACAGGCTGATTGTTGGTGTGGCCCCACTCCCGGCTGCACCCCGGGGGACTGTGTCTGTTTGACTATTCACACATGATTGAGGGGGAACTCCAAACCCAATCTCCACTACATCGGTCCTTTCCCCATAGACTGCAGAATTAATGACATCACTTACAGACTCTATTTGCCTGAGCACTTTCGCATTTCATCTTTTTTCCACATATCCCTCCCTAAACGGTTCAGGTCCCCTGGACAAGAGTGAAGCCTCCCGTCTGCTGGATTCTTGAAGTCACAGGTCTACAGTATCTCGTTTACTGTGAGAGCTACGGTCCTGAGGAGGGGAGTTGGGTGCCTGCTGCTGACATCTCGTTTACTGTGAGGGCTACGGTCCTGAGGAGGGGAGTTGGGTGCCTGCTGCTGACATCTCGTTTACTGTGAGGGCTACGGTCCTGAGGAGGGGAGAGATGGGTGCCTGCTGCTGACATCTTGGACCCAACCCTTCATCCTGGCCTCCCACCACCCACACATCATGGGAGTCCCGTCCTACATGCAGGGATAGACCAGCCACGCCACATCGCTACTTGGCATCATCCCAACACTGTTCAGTGTGGTTATAGCATATCCATATGTTTTCTGCTTTATGTTTTGTCTGCAAAGCCCTTTTGTTCTTCCATTGTTACAACTACTTCCTGCTTTCATCTGTTTTTGTCCTTTCTATCTATTCTTGATGTGACACACAAATTTTGAACGCATTGTCCAATCCAAACATGTTATGGACTTACTGTGGCTGCAACTGGAAGCCGTCTATTGGAGCCCAGTGACCCCTGACTCATTCTGTTAGTTAAAGTCACCGTCTCTCACTCTGGTTTTACTGACTCATAATTACAGCCTGGAGCTGAAGGCAGGCCGTAGTGACAGAACCCGCCAATTTTCGGTCTGCAAAGAGGGATACAGCAGCTGAATCAACACACAATAGTAACCCTTGTCCACAAGTGCACACACACACACACACTGTGCTGGTGTGTACGTGCACTAATGGAATGAAAGACATGAATGAAAGTCACAGCCAGTGACAGCATATGACAGAACATGAAACACGCGGCAAGAGGGAAAACACTACCTGATTATTCTCCTGTTTGGTTATTTTCAGTTCTGTGCTACTGCTCCTGAGTACAATTGCAGTATGCAGGGAACTGGGTGTAAAACACTATAAAAATAGCATTTTATTTTCATATTCAAATTTTTTTTTCATTTAGGTTCTCCACATTATGTAAAATTATGAGCCTAAGCAGTAACATCTGCTAATGGTCAGATGTGTATTTTTGAGCTCCTTATACTGGAGAGCAGCACATCAGTTGAGGAAGGCTAATTGTAACCATGCTCTGTCCCTTCCTTTGTGGTCTCAGGAGCTCAATCAGGTTTTCTTCACTGCTTCTGGTCTCCATAATGCACTGCTACAGTTACAATATGCCATCTTTGGTTCAAACCTCTCTGTGCTCTTTCCTTTCCTTCTGTGGCTGAAACAGCCTGGAAGGCTGCCAAACAACGCCAACAAGGCTGATTCTGCAAACCTTCACACATCCCTTGAGGCACTTGTCCAGAGCCATTGTGCCACACTGGTTGTTGGTCAAGTGAAGCAGAGCTTCTGAGTTCCAAACACTTTCCCCAGTCTAGCATGCATGAGCTAGGGGTGTCAGGTAGTTATCAGAACCTTCATGAGCTGACAGCTGTTGAATCAGAGGAAATAGGAATATTTGTGAGACTTTTTTGTGATGTGTAGGTCCCCAGGATTGGGAACAGAGGGTATAATATAGGAGATCCGTGGAGTGTCACAGAAACATAATCAGCCTTTTTATTTCCATAATAACCAGAATTCTAATCATGGTTAAACATATGTCAGACAGAGCATTTTGTTCCAACTTTTATTGATACAGAAACATTGTAACTGAGGGGAAAAAGTGACAGCAACTTTTCAAGGTACATTAGTCTTTTGTACAGTAGAAATCCATTATAAGAGACATTGTAATAAATGGACCATGTTTTAAGTATGTGGATTTAGTGAATAACAACCTGCTAAGTCCTGCTTTCACTGTGCTAAGCTGACATGGTGGTGACACAGTTCTCCAACTGCAGTGCCATTCATTTGAATACAAGATCTGCCTAAGAAAAGAGCATAAAGAGGGATTATTTCCAATTATGCAGAACTATAATTCTAAGGCAGGGTGGTATCTGTGCCGACAATAAACTCCTCCGAATGTAATATTTGGAAGAATGTTACATTTGGAAAGATGATTGTTATAGTTGGGTTAATGAAAAAGGAACTTCAGCCAATGGGGGCGACCTGGGGCCATGATAATTCACTGTGTACCACACATTAAAAAAGTCTGGTTGTAAATCTAAAACCTTTTATTTATATATTCTTTACTATACTTATCTCTATAATCATTTCAGCTTTCAGTGAGCATTCTCACAAGCACTTTACTGAAATTTACTCAATAAAAGACACATTATGAATATGCAGGTAAGACCATGTATGTGCAGTTCATATTAGTCCATAAGAGAGGCATGTAGGATCCTCTACTCAGCTCTAGTTTACTAATGCCCCACTCCTTCTATAACGTCTCGAGAAGAGAGCAGTCTTCAAATGCACTGCTATTGCTAACTCCATCTGTCTTGGGCTAAGTCATGTCAAACATATCTAATGACCTATTACAGTAATATATTCTCTGTTTATAAGAGCATTTTATGAGAGCTTTTTGCATGTGGTGCATCTTAACACCTTCAGTAGATTGTTAATATGTTTTTAGCTCACAAGGTATAGTGTGAATCATGAGATGTATTTCACTCCTGCTCTGCAGCAGACCGGTATTAGATATACTGCTGTTGTGACAACAGATCAATTCTTACAATATGATCTGTCTGTGAGAACCATTTACAGACTCTTGTTTTCCTCTCTGTGGTAGAGAGTTTATCTTGTCATTTGATTATACAATACCCAGGTCATAGCAGCTCCAATACTCATACAATGACATTACATACACAATTCATTTGAGGGACATCTGATTATTTGACCAAACTGTAAGATTTTAAACACGTAAACAGTAATCTCTGAGGAATACTTAAATATTGAGCAAATTCTAGTCCTTTGAGCAGAATTAAGACCTGAATACAATGTTTAAATGATAAATTGTTACATAAAAACATAAAAACTGTTCTATAATTAGAAAACAGCAGAACAAATGCCATGTGATGTGTGTACAGTGTGTGCCTGCACATACACACTTCACATGGCATTTGTGTGCCTGCAGTGTGTGTGCCTGCAGTATGTGTGCAGTGTGTGCCTGCAGTGTGTGTGTGCAGTGTGTGCCTGTAGTGTGTAGGTATGTGTGTGCAGTGTGTGCCTGCAGTGTGTTTGCCTGCAGTATGTGTGCAGTGTGTGTGCAGTGTGTGCCTGCAGTGTGTGTGTGCAGTGTGTCTGCAGTGTGTGTGCAGTGTGTGCCTGCAGTGTGTGCGTGTGCAGTGTGTGCCTGCAGTGTGTGCGTGTGCAGTGTGTGCCTGCAGTGTGTGTGTGTGTGTGTGTGCAGTGTGTGCCTTCCAGTGCTCATGTGCCTAAACCATCTTTACTTTACTGTGATCTGGGGCTGCACCAGTTTGGGAGTGGACCGTCTGGATCAGAAGAAGAAAAGAGTTGCTGGAGATGACAGAAAGCTTATCTGAGAATGAGAGGACCCCCCATACACATGCTCAATGTCTCTGTAGCAACTGAGACAGTAGCTAAAATATTCATCAGAGCTGTGTTCAGGCCTAAGAGCTATCTGACTGCCGTATGTAAAATGGCCTCGGTGCTTTGGGAAATGGAACAGGCTATGACTCAATGTGGCAGAGGCCTCCCAGAACGAGAGGTTCCTACTTCTCAGAGTACTCTATGTAAACAACTCTTTTGTGGATAATTGGATTGTTGGTTCACATTTTCAATATACTGCTGAAGTGTATGTGTGTGTGTGTGTGTGTATGTTGTGTTCAAAGTTGAGAACTCCCCATAAATGAAAGCTGTTTGAAATGAGTTAAAAAGAAAGATAGTATGAGTAACATATCAGAAATGAAAACCAAAATCTGTCATGTAGGATCAGTTCAAATCAGCACAGAGGAAAAAAAACATACTTCAAGGACTGCAGTGCCTGCTCAAACTGGAATGGGCTATAATACATTTTAAGCAACAACACTGAAAAGGCTTTGGTGTTTATAAACTTGTTAAAAAAGTAATTTGTTCTGAATAATATATTATAATTATTATATATTATATATTTGTCTTAACGACATTTTGAAGGTCCTCTGGTCAACAAGCTACAGACTCCAAAGAGCATGTGTATCAGCAGAACAAGTAAAGGCTCCTTGCAATGATGTGCAACTGAAGGTTCAGTAAAGTTAAAAGTACTGAATCTCCATTATAAGATGAGCCCGAAGGTGTCAAATAGTGACACTAGAGGGCGATGTTTAGCCATTAATGCTATTTACTAACGCCTTACACGTAATTTATGTTTATGTTTAATGTCTCTCGGCGTAGAATATGTTATGGAGCAGAATACTCTGCTCCATAACCTTCATACAAAAGTACAACACAATGTTTGTCTTCGTTTTTGGCAAAAAGCCCATATTGGAGATACACAATCAAATACATAGTTAAGAAAAAAAGCACTGACTGAAGTACACACCAGATTTAGATTCTACATTTCGATTAAAAATGGGTGCAATTGGCAGTTTGTAGGCTATCCAGTGTATCACTTTTTTAAGTTTCTGTGCTAAAATGTATCACTTTGAAATGGCATCAAAAACAAAAATCTGTCAGTATTGATGTATGTGCTGTGAGTTTTTGTTTCCACTAGTTTAATAATACTCAAGCGTCCAACAAAATGTTTCAAAGAAACCACTGCAATTTTAGCTGATCAGCTTGTGAATTAAATTATGTTTATTCAGCCGCTGAAGGTCTAATAATTGCTTCATTATCTCACTGGATATCAGTGAGTGAAGGAACCTGAAAGTTTATTATTAGGACTATATGCACTTCGTATCCATATGGTGATTCGGATCTTTTCATTTTGTTGTGCTTTTACCCTGCTTCCTATAAAGATCCTAAGCACGAATCAAATGTGTGCGAATACAATAGTTCATGTAATCAGCTTAGAGCATTAGCAGATATTGTTAACCACTAGGCTAATTGCCTCTGTGAGTGCAGTGGATGCCTCCAATGTAAAAACATGCTTTTTAATCACTTTACATTCCCCTGCAAGGCAGAAAAACTGCCCAGAAATGAAGTCTGATTAAACAGTGCCAACTACTGGCTATATTTGGTGTCCAGAGAGTGTAATCACATTACAAGGGTTAATTGGTTTACTGATTTAATTTTCCTCCGTGACTGCTTCCTTGTATTGCCTTGAAGAAACATGATATGCGCTTCACCCTCCATTTTCCATGTGCAAAATGCTAAACTTATATTGGGCAAGTGCCAACCACGTCAATATCATAAGTGTTTTGTCAACCTTTACAAACACACCACTGCCAGGAGCGTTTTGTAAAACTTTACAAACACATCACGGTCATACATTTTTTGTCAACCTTTACAAACACATTCTGCTATAGGCTTTTTGTCTACCTTTACACACTATTACCACAGGCTTTTATAAACACATCACTGCCATAAGCTTCATGTACACCTTTGCAAGTGAGCAAGCTTAATTTGTTTAGTATTGTTTATTAAAATGCTGCCAATACTTTACAATTGGTGATTTGTAAATTTATTTTTGCTTACATTAAATTTTTTATGTTTTTACATTTAATTTTTTTTTATTTATTTATTTTTTTCAGTAACACATTGTGCCATTCAGTAAATGTAACTGTGATTCCCTACTGAGTCAAAATACCAAGTGTTGATTCCACTGTTTATAAATACGAAAACAGACATTTTGACATTTTGCAGGTACATTCCAGTGTTTTTAAAGACGCCGATGTTAGGGTTCACAGGCTGTCATAGTACTGTTGTTGTGATCTCTGAAATCCCTAACAGGTTAACCTAGGCATCTGACTCTTCTCTGTAGTGCTATTTACTTTTAAATAACCTACAAACACTGTTCAGAACCGACAGAGAAGGACCTAATGGAAAGAATATGGGCACCACAACTGCTTCAGTAATGATTCTTCATGCTTCAGTTCTTAGCTTCACTGTAACTGGATCAATCACTCCATCAATATAGCCCAGTTAAGTAATAGCCATCATTTCACATTTACAAGGTAATCACAATAGCAATTATTTCTCAGTCACTGGTGTTCCAGTATAATTATAACATCAATACACATTCACAAGGAAAACTAATTCTGTTGGGCACTCTGCATGAATCTTTTCTCTCTGTCCATGTTATAATTATGCATTGCCGTTAACATATAGCGATTTTTTTGCATTTGAGCATAATGTCAGAACATCACCCTGAATAATGGAAAACGATAATTTGGTACTCACACACGCACACACATGCACACACACAAAGAAACTCTTTCGATTTCCCCCAAACCTGTTATTACAGTAGAATCTGGTCAGCCTGGACCAGAGCGGTGACTGGTAACTTCTGCTGAGTCCGTACTGGGCTGAACTCTGGTCTGCCTGCGTGGACTGTGTCTCCACTTAGCCACCGACGACCCCCCCCCCCCCCCCCTCCCAAACAACACTGCCTGTTTTTAAAATTCCTCTGTAACATGAATGAAGAGATGTTTAGAAAACAGGTATAATATATTTCATCCATTATTCAGATTTATAATGTTATGCTTTGTCCAATTTATTCACAGGAAATAAATGCAACATTTGTCAAAATGCTGTAACTGCAAGATCCATCGATACTGATTTGTAGAATGAGCTTGATTTTTCTTCATTATTGTAAACGCTCTAATTTTTCCAAACTTCTATTAAGTAAAAAAGACACTATACTTTTAGTTTATTACCATTAACATAATACATCAAGAAAAACATGCATAATGTAACAATCCTGATCATGTACATCCTGATTTCAGCTAACAATCACTGTATGTTTCAATGTTACAGAACACATATGCAGTATATCAGCAGGGGGCAGATCTGCACATTGCATGAAGCCCCCAGCTGGTGTATCATGGTGAAGCGAAGCACACCCTTTAAAGGAGGAGCATGCAGCAGTGCCCGTCTCTCCGAATGCTGCTTAGTTACTACAGGAGCACACAAACAGGCAAGCCCACCTAAATGCCAACTAATGTTAATAGGTTTGCAAATAACTTACAGCTACCACCAGAGACATGAGAAAGTATAGCAAGGACAAAAACGTCTCGTTGTTCATAAGTATTTCCAAAACAATAATTAACATGAGTAAAAATGCTGGGAGTATCACATGGTAAGGATGTGCTGTTGTACTCAAATGTATTGTTGAATCATTTGAAAGCTTTTTGCTAATAGCCTTAAGCACATCCATTTTTGCTTAATCTTTTGTTTAGCAGCATTGGTCAGCATTATAAAGCATGGCTGTGTCTCATATTGGAACTATGATTCTAGTGGTTGTTGGGTTTTGCCATCTGAGATAAAAATGACTTGTAATGTGACATGTAAAATAACTTTTCAGGAGCAAATTTATTTTAAAATGATTATACTTATAGATACAACCACAAATCCCCCATTTAGGAATCACTGGAATTGCTAGTCGAAAGAATATTTAAGCTAGTACTGCATCAGCATTAGCGTAATCAAGACCCTACTAAGTAAACAATTTTTATGCTGTCCACATTCTCTGACAATAACCTCATAGCTGATCCTGTGACAACTGTGTTATGGAGTTTCATCCCCCCACAGATTACATGCACAGGAAAGTCCTGCATAAAGGAACAATCCATTCAGAAACCACAGCTTCACGTGTGCCTCATCATCAGAAACCACAGCTTCACGTGTGCCTCATCATCAGAAACCACAGCTTCATGTGTGCCTCCTCATCATCAGAAACCACAGCTTCATGTGTGCCTCCTCATCATCAGAAACCACAGCTTCACATGTGCCTCCTGATCATCAGAAACCACAGCTTCATGTGTGCCTCCTCATCATCAGAAACCACAGCTTCACGTGTGCCTCCTGACCATCATGTATGTATGGAGCCATTAAACTCCTATGATTTACTCTATAAAAAAGGAGATAAATTGCTGGCCTGTTGGCAGACTGACTTACATGAAAATGCTTTCAATACAAAATTCAAAACATTTGAGCTACTCAATTTTTTTTTTCCAAATATGAAAAGACTCATTTTGCTGTATTCAGCATTTGCTAGCGAATATGTGGTTTATTTGTATTTATTTATATGTGGTTAAATTCCTTCAGCCACCAAGATAACAATAGAAATTATCAAATCAAAATCAGCAGTTTTTCTTAAGAGAAACAAAGTGAATTTTACATTTACGTTATAATTCAAAAATGATATTTACATTAAATAACCACAGAGGACCTTTGTGCCATTTCACATCCTCTATTTGTAAATATAAATTTACATGGAGAATCACCATGTATGACAACCTCTAGTAGTCAGGAAGGGAAGAAACATGCATTGATTACAAACCCAATACCAAGCACTTCTAAAACTTTGGTCCAAATGGAAGGCCTCAGAAGGGTGATGCAGAGGGCACTGCAGGGATTGGTTATGCATTTATCCATTTGAAGTCCTGATGATGAACTCTTTATAGTCTGTCATATCATGTCCCATTGAACAAATTGGTCTTTTGAGGTTTCATGCTGTGCTTTATCAGTACATTCATACATTTTGTTTCTATAGCTAAACCATCATGTCTACAGCCCATCACCCTGTCCGATCAGCCTTATATCAAATAATAAAAATTGCCAATTTTCTCAACATACTGTCGGCTAAACCTAATTTTGGACAAAATTGTCCTTTAAATCCCTTGAAAATCCTTGGGACTTGATGTTCTTTGAGAACTAGCCTTAAAGAAGATCACACCCAAATACCAAACACTTCACCCATGCTCTAAAGAGGCACGACCTTATGTGAAAACATAACGGTAGTGCAGGGAAGACCGTTTTGGCCAAAAATACTTTAAGATGTTATTCAGTTATGACCGGTTCTGCATTATAAAAGAACATTTTGAGGACAGTGTTTCCAAATGGACTGACAGTCTGTCTTATGTATGTCTGATGGCTTCGCAGACAATGCCACAAAAACATCTCACAAATATTCCCTGCAGCATAAGCCATAACCAGACATATCAGTCCTGAAAAACTCATTTCAGGGCGGCAGCAGTAAGACTCCGACCTTCTACTTCACGCCAACAAGAGTTCGTTTTTAAAAGTCTATTTCCAGCTTTTCTTGTAAATTAATGTTATGAGCGAGTGAAGTCATTAAATGTAAAATGATCAATGTTATCTATTACCTAGTACCCTATCCATACTATTACCTAGGATGTATTCTGTGATCAGAAGCAAAGCACTTTGTAAGTCGCTCTGGATAGGAGCGTCTGCTAAATGCCGTAAATGTATATTTTTAGAGTATTGTTAGTAGCTGTCTCATTAGCCAAGCACATTAGTTTAGTAGCTACCAAGATTGTTCAGGTAATTAGCTAGCTAGCTGTGCTAAGCAAGTGTGCAATGTTAACCTTTAACGAGTTTTAACTTGTTACACAGTGGCGATAATTCGGGTTTCTTTTTGTTATTGTGTAGGGAGCACTGAAGGGTTTATATTTGCCGGCTCTGTCAGCTCTCCCAGCTATCACTGTTCTCTTCACGCTACAAACGTTAGCCCTTTAGCTATCAGACACGGGAATTACGATGCCACAGTAGGCATGAGTCATACTGTAAACTGAATACTGCACTCAGCAGATACTGTATACTGGTCCCCGTTGTAGTATGTAGCATAGTATCGATACTAAGAGGTTACTTGAACAGACGAAGGTTTTGCCCACTTGGGAAAGATTTTCCGTCAATGTTGCATGACGGGATACAGTACACAATGAAGATTGGAGCTACGTTCGAAATGGCTTACTACACACAGCATACTGCACTCCGTATATACTATGCACTGTATACTGGTCCCCGTAGTAGTGTGCAAAGTTGTATCCTGTATGCAACAAACACAAACCACACCACCAGGATATGTGAACATAGATTCTGCCCACTCTGGAAAGATTTGCTGCCACCATTGCATGACGAGATGCAGTAGCTATACCACAAAGATAGCTCCCGTTGCTAACTTGAAAATTTGGCAGAAGCAGTACGTTATTATGCTTGTGTCTTTTGCGTAGTGGAAATGTCACATTTGGGGCCAAATGAGTATGCGAGTAGTATTTAGTAGTATTTCAAACACAGAAACCATTTGGTGCAGCTGTAGAGGAAGGGTCACTCCAGGTAAGGACTCCTAGCAATGGTCCTAGAGATGCATACTGTGATCTCACACTCACACCCCAAAAAAAGACTAAAAACACAAAAACAAATAAATAAAGTAATATAATGTCTATAGTTTTTAGGTGTTTGGGAGCCCCTGTTAAAATACAAGAGTGGCAGGATGTCTGCAGAACTATGCCATATAACATGGGTTTCACAGGTCGGGTGTGACAACTGAGTAATTAGTTCCATTAACTGTTCAATTAGCTACAGGTGATTACAAAATCTAGGACTTGGAATGAAATCCAGGACTTGTGGTTCAGAGTTACCTCTGCTTTAGGCAATACAGTCTGAGGATGAGGTGTAAAGTGGAGTCAGTACAGTGGGACCCCAGCTTTACTCTGTACATCAGGGCCCCGATTCACTGCAACCAGACGTGGCCTTGGCACCTTCCCTGCTTGTAGAATAGGCTGCAAAATGAATAATTTAATGCCAAATCGTATAAAACCATTT
Source organism: Brachyhypopomus gauderio (assembly GCF_052324685.1). NCBI lineage: Eukaryota > Metazoa > Chordata > Actinopteri > Gymnotiformes > Hypopomidae > Brachyhypopomus > Brachyhypopomus gauderio. Next base: position 9,334,128 of record NC_135225.1, on the reverse strand, counting down.
ATGCAGGCCTGCAATGGGAGTCAAGCCCCATAAGGCGTGAGGGATGGAGCCAGGGCCAGAGAATTTACAGAGGCAATAAAGGAAGAGCAATACCTTCAGTGTGCCCCCAGCAGTCCTGCCCAGCAGTTCAAGCATCATCATTACTCAATGCAAAGCCCAACGGTGGCATAGGCACAGCAAGGAGCAGGGCGATGCCTGGTCAAGTGCCTAGTAACACATTACATGAGGACAATGCTGTCGAAGGGTGACGCTGGAAGGCATGGCTAAATAAATGATTCAAGATGAAGACAGATGATCCAGTACATTAACGTGGTCTCTGAACGGACGTGGGTTTTAGGTCTTTTCCTTTGACATCATATTGCGTTAGATTTGCATGGTAAGGTTTCAGCGTCTGGGCCAGAATTAGAAATCTGAACATTATCCAACAACAACCTAATTATGGTGATTAATGACCTGCACACGCACTCAGGCGTCTAAAATATGCAGATACAAATATACTCACACACGTTAACGCACATCCCTTCATGCATTCGTTCTCCTTATTCTCAGCTTATATGCTTAATTACTCTCATCATGTAAGTCAGGACTTCCCATATATATTCATATCAAACGGGAGAACCTCCCACACATAGACAAAGACACCAACATCAGTTCATGCTCAGGCAAACGTAAAAGTCACCGTCTTACATAAGGGGAATCCCATGACCACTCGGTCTCTGTGGAGTACTACAAGTACAGGTAATAAGTCCAGTAGAGCATGTTCACTACAACGAAGGAGAGCGGGAATGTCACACGGGAGTAGTTGTCTATGTAATGTGGGTTCTCCACGTGACAGCAGTTCACTGAGCGCAGCATCTGTCGTAAGAGGGACAGGCTTCGGAGGCCGCGAGCCAGGGGCTGGCTCACGGGCTGCTGGGGCTTGGCCCCCGGGCTCGTGGGGCTGTGCGGCTCGGGGCCCGGCTCAGCCGAAGCGGCCGGGGCGTGGGCCTGACCTGAAGGCTCCTTACGCCGCTTAGCTCGGCTGGAATCGCTGGCGATGGTGGTGACGATGCCATTCATCTCATCATCACAGTCCAGCACGTGATGCCCTCGATACTGAGAAAGTCAGAGACATCGAGAGAGGAGAGCGAGAGGCAGAGAGAGATCAGAAATGAAGAGATCAGAGATGAAGACAGATGGTGGATAGAAATGTCTTATTTGAGGATGAATATAACATCAGTGAATTGCAATAAAAGTGTCTTGAGATTTCAAATGAATGTAAAATCTTTTATGAACGTTGATGATGAGGAGGACTATGATGTCTCAATAGGCAACAGAAATTCTCCTGGAGTCTTTACCATTAGTGCATGGTTGCAGTCTGGGTGGTGGAGTGTGCAGAAATGAGCAACAGCATATTCTATCAGTGCCCCAAAGATGAAACTGAAACAGATGCCCAGATAGACGTCTATAGCCTTGATGAAGCAGTTCGCATTGGGCAGAGACGTCCTGGCCCCCATCATCAAAGTAGTCATCGTTAAGACTGTGGTCACGCCTTTGACATGAAACATAGGATACACACAGTGAGCACGGCTGGACAAAACAGCCCCAGCAATTACATTCTTTACCCACGCCATCATACACAAAAGTTAACTTACAGGTATTGGTATTTATACAATCCTGTATGAAAGATAAGTCATAATTCATCAGATACTAAACCTGCAATAAGAGGCAATAGACTTCAACACATATGATGTTTTTAAAGTGCCATCTCCGTAGCCTATAAAATACCAAAATGGAGTTGGGTTGCTAATTTATGGACGTATTTACTGAGCATCACTTCAAGGGCTGGGATTGAGCTGTATTCTGGCCAACACCAGTGTGAAGGATAACAGCCTGGAGCTTGGTTTTATGGGCTTGTTTCTTCTGGGTTTAGAACTGCATGCCACTGTGTTTTATGATGTAATGATATGCGGTCCAATCATGTGCTGTGTTTGAGAAATACAATTACCTCCCAGTCAATCCCAGTGATCTGACTCAACAGGTTGATTGGAAACATTTATACTGCCATTGATTTTCATGAGAGAACAAGACGATTGCCACAGCCATCCCATTTAAAGCAGGTGGCAACATAAAAGTGTATTTTATTTCACACAAGTCACACAGCTGCATGTGTGATCCATGCCTTTTACACATTACAGTCCATTTCATTTAAATTTGAGACTGGCTTGCTTTTGAAGTCCACCGTAATTATGATTAGCTTTACAGCACTAAGTAATGTGGATTCGGATACAGCTGGCCGAGCATGTGATTGTTGGAAATAACATACCTATGCAAATGCGAGCAGGCACTGATGATTGGCTGATCCAGAAGGACACCCAGGAGAGGACGACGAGGAGACTTGAGGGCACGTAGGTTTCCAGGATGAAGTACAGAATGCTTCTCTTCAGCTCAAAGTGGAAGACGAGCTTAGGGTAATTTCCTCAAAGGGTAGAAGCATATTTTTAATTCATATTACAATTTTACATTGACGTTTCATACTCTGGAACGATTTTAATGGGTCTGGTAAAACCCACAATTAAAATATTAACAATATTACAAATATTTAAATATCTATTTTATCTTGTAATCTTTTATTTGAAAGCAAAGAAAATCCAGACCTATCATTGCCTGCTATGTGTTTGAATACCCTCTGCTCTCTCTCTACATGCATGAACAAAAGCCCTTAGGCTGATGTTGTTTTACAGTATTCTGAAAATAGGATTTCTTTGATATCTATCAAGCGTCTTTCATAGCTTAAAGCATAGAAGAAGCTTTAATATCATCCCACAACATACGTGACTTAGTAATAGAGTAGAACAACCATTTTGACCTTTTGAGAGTTTGAAGTTTATACAGTAGAATTTTGGTCTATAAGAGCAACTTTGAAATGACAAGGTTAGTGGTATGAGTTTATTACTGTAGCTGTACTGTACTGTATTTAATAAACACTGAATTCACACTTATCTTTCAGTGCTGTCATCTAAAGACAGTATAAACCTAAAGCATAACTTCTGCCTTAATATTTAATTATACTCTTCTGTAGCATGACCGAATTTAATTAACAGTTTAAATGACTGCATCAAAAAGAACCCTTTAAGAATCCTAGAAGCCATTTTTTAAGATTGGAGATATGCCACCCGTCTCTTACCTGTTTCATACATGGCCTCTGACACGGATGTGTAATGATCCTCGACTGTGTACTGGGCCAGCCGAAGAGTGTCCAACCCACTGACCGATTCATTCCCTCTTGTCCAGTAAAACATTACATCGTTGACATTATAGCCCCCTTTGAGAGAAACAGAGTCTGATGTTATAGAGAGCATGACTGTCAAAGGGGCATGCTTGTCATGTATCAGAGAAGTGGGCATGAAAGATGCCCACAATAACTGGTCAAATATCGAAAAATGAATGCATTATAATTATATTACTTTCATTCTCAGAATTATATGTGTTAGACCCATTGACTATTATATAACTCAAGGATGCTTTATTATTACTCTTTGGGATGCTTTATTACAGAAGAATTCAGGCAAGTCATTATGGATCTGAATACCAAAAAAGCAGTAACAGTATACTTCCTCAAGGGGGAGCTGTGTAATAAGAAGTGCTAACAGCAGTCATCACTCATTTTTATAACAGTAAGATCTCTTAACAGGGATATTGCATGTGATGCTCTTTAATCTTAATCTCTGCTTTCTCTCATAAAAATCTCCCTAGAGCAAGTGTTCTGTGGTGGAGGAAAGACTGCATTATATTACTTTTAGTATTATTTGTAGTATTAGTATTTTATATGAGTATATTAGCTCATATAACTGTATGTGCGTGTATGTATGTGTGTATGTATGTGTACTGTATGTGCTCAAACAGCCTCTCTTTGAGGGACCATTGTGTATCTCCTCTCTGCTTTGTCTTTATTTTAATTAATTTATTTAAATCAATTAAATGATTATCAGCATCCATTAATGGGACGCTAGGTCAGTGGCAGTTAGATAGCAAAAAGCAGATGGAGCAAGATTTATTTATTTATGTAAAACATTTGGTACTTACAACTGTACAAAACTGTGCCTTACTGTATAAAACTGTGCCTTTCTGTGGACTATAAACAGGGGTAGCAAAAGGTTGGCCGTTAGCTGACTGTGATATCTGATCACAGCAGTCATTCAAAATGACATTTTAATGATTCCTGAAATGAGACCTCCTTTAAACAACGTTCAGTGCTACTGTGCTACTGTATGTTCTCATTAGGTAATAATATGTTGCAGTAGTGAATCTTTTATCACTGTTTCCCCTGTGTTTTTCTGCCAGATACACATGAATATTTCAGCATGATCTGAACTGAAAAGCTCCTGCCCAGGTCTGAATCAGATGTGAGGTCTGAAGCTTGGCATGTGCTGCCTGGTAACAAACTTATCATATCCCAGAAATTATGGATCTACGGATTTAAAAAAATGTGGATAATAAATATTGATTCTTATAACATTCTGGGTTTAAAAGAAACAAGTTGCACAGTTTTGTAATATATTATTCTGTATTGCATGCACTAGTTTCTCTCTCTCACACTCTTTCTCTCTCTCTACCTCATTCATCCTTTTTCACTGCAGTATTGGAATTACATAATGTGTAGAAACCAGGGTAGAAGGCCACAGACACATGTGAGACAGCAGGAGAAAAAAAAAGAAAAAGAGTGAGTGAGGGGGAGAGAGAGAGAGACAGAGAGAGACAGACAGAGACAGAGAGAGACAGACAGAGACGACACCTAAAGGTTTTGGAAGCTGAGAAGATTTAGGGTCCACAGACAGCAAATCTGGTTTCCATGGATAACGACAACAAATAACCAGGCTGTCACACTCTCACATACACACATCATGTCACACACTCTGGTTCTACAGTCCCAGCTTCTGCCAGTGCTGCCCATGGGTCTTTTCTCCTGTCTCGCTCACACAGTGAGCTATAGTCCGACTGCCCAAAGCCTCGTATCATTCCAATGCCACACGGATCCGGCAGCGTTCCACTGTGCATAAATGGCGCCGGCGTACTGGAGAGAACTGTGTTTGTGTTTGTGTGGCTGTGTTTTTAGCAGAGGGTATATTTATATGTCTGTGAATAACATACCAAATTCATATTTGTGAGAGATATGCAAAACACACTTTTTTGATGTGCAACCACAACATGTACTTGTGAAATATGAACCAGATTATGCTGCCGTATGCTGCCGACACAACAGGCGAGAACCGAGGAGTAAAAAAAAGAGCCTATATTTCGTTGCCAGAGCAACGCTCTCGTTAATGCTTCCATCCAAAAAGAGAGAGAGAGAGAGAGAGAGAGAGAGAGAGAGAGAGAGAGAGAGAGAGAGAGAAGGGAGAGACAATATGTTCCTCTTACAGCTTTCCAGTTGTAGGGTACATGTCTGCTTATCCATGGGGTATTTAGTCAAGTCCATGTTGCAGGCCACAGTGGTGGTGATCCTGTAAGATCAGACAGGCAGACACTATTTTAATGGCTTAATAATGGTGATTTTATTCATCAGCCACATGAAGTCAGAAAATGTTTTTTTGCCATGTATGACTAGAACAATTCCTGAATATCAATAGCACCAAGAAAAAGTGATTATTTTACTGTATTCTGTTTACTTACAGATGAACCAACATATATACACAATGCTCTGAACACACTCACTCCCACGAAGCTGGAGGAAACATCACCCTCTGTCCTGCCCACTCTGCCCTCCTAATCTATCACTCTTCGCTCTATTAACCTCGGAGTCACAGAAATCTCATCTGAGCATCAGTGGACCACCCAGACCTACTAAGGCTAAACTAGCCATACATGCCTACACACACACACACACACACACACACACACACACACACACACACACACACACACACACACACACACACCAATTAAATCAGGCCCAGTAAAAACAAAAACCTCAGTTTTCTGCCAGTGTAGCATACTAATGCAGCCACTAGCTTTGTTCTGAGTGTGCGGAGGCGAGTGTGAGCATGTGGGTGTGCCAACATAGCAGGCCCACGCCCCTGCCCACTGTTCCTGAGTGTTTCCAGACATTTTACACCGGGATCTCACTCTAGCTACATAGGTTTTATACCACACAGTGCTTTAATTGTAGTTTTGATGATAGCTTAGGCTCATCAGGACACCAATGAAAATACACATTGATCACTTTATAAAGACATGTCTGCATAAATAAATGATCCTCAAAGCAGGCATCCAAGAGATACAGACTGTCTACCACACCATGTTCATCTAAAGAGCTAACACTACCAGGCTCTGATGGGACCTTAGAGATCTCACACATGCAATTAATCCTCTCATTCTGACTTTAATGGGGCCGTCACAGAGCACAGCCAATAGATTTCAAAAGTCCTTCGAACATTTTTCAAGTGCAATGTCATCTTATCTGGGGCTAAATTACAGTCAGCGTATAGCACAATCATTTGTATCCCGATATCAAGACATTACGCACATCCCTTAGGAATGAAAGCATCAAGGCCTAAATATTCACACAGACACACACACAACCCCCCCTCCCACCCGAAGACAGACAGACACAGACAGACACACGAGGAGACACAGACGGCCTCACCGCAGGGCATAAAGCACCGTCCCGTTGGGGAAGATCCGGATCAGACGGTTCTCCACAGTGATGTCATGCAGGAAGGACTTCTTGGAGTCCACAATGAAGGTGTCTGGGACCCACAGAAGCTCCACCAGACGGCCATCCAGACTTAGACTCTTGTTGCCTTGAAACACCAACCTCTCGTCCGTCCACCGCTGCCGCAGAAAGATGGTGGCGGTGTAGTCCTGCACGGGAGAATCACTGACTGATGAGAGCAATCATTGACTGTGACAGACTATAAGTACCAGGCATCGCTGTGAATCTGAAATGTATACGGAAATTTCCATTGAAATATTCATTTCCTAACAAACTGGAACAAAATTCATTGCCTACAAAATGTGCTGGCATCTGTGCAGATCTATCATTGCACGTCTTTGAAGGTCTGTAACGTTCCCGAAGCGACAGTGTATTTTTCTACTGGTGCCCGTAAACGTGATGGGTGCCAGTGAAACTTTTACAAGCTGACTTGACTGCCCTCTTGAAACAGTGAAAGTGTGTAGACGTCCATGTGACCAGACAGCATGGCGGGTGGACACTGCAAACACAGGCTGTGTATAATGGATGGGGGCTTTTCTTTGAAAGCAGTAATTACCATGTTGATCTCTGATATAGTGTCAATACTGGCAATGTCCAGACTCATCCCCACAGTCACAGGGCCATCTGAGGACCACAAAGAATAAAGACAAGACAGAGAAATACGATTCTGATGATGAACAAGCATTCATGATTGCTCACAGGATTATTCATGTGCATCATTATAAACTTGCAAGCATGGAAAGTTAGAAGGGCAAAAAGAACGCTCTGCTAACAGAGCAGATAAAACAGGACAGTTACTGTGATGACAATTACATCTTATCCTTTCTCTCGTACTCGTTAAGAGACTCGGGATGTAATCCCTATATGCCATCTGTTAGGGTGTAGCTGAGGCATGAGCTAGTCGATCAGGCTGAGTGGTGAGTGACAGGTGTGAGAGTGGAGGTGTGGTGGGATGTGCCTGGAATGCGCATTTCAAACCCCAACAGGGCTTTTAGATGTCTGAGAAATCTTCAGCTTCACTCTGACATGAGTGTGGAGATTATAGTGTGTTGCTTTCATTTGGTAACCCTGTTGACATTGAAGGTGTGTGTGTGTGTGTGTGTGTGTGTGTGTGTGTGTGTGTGTGTGTGTGTGTGTGTGTGTGTGTGTGTGTGTGTGTGTGGACAAAAAAGGTAATGTTTTATTGCACATTGGGGTTTACCTAATGTATTTATGATGCATCATAAATGTGCTATCATGGCATGAAACCAAACAGCAGTGTCCTTACTGTCGAAGAAAGGTCTGAGGTACTTGTTGTATCCTTTCATCAGCTTCTGTATGGTGGGGGGCAGAATCTCACCATCCTTCACCTCGGCGCTCAGCAGGGGGTTCTCCGTCACTCTGTAACAGAGAGGAGAGGGTGGAGGAGCAGCATCCCTCCATCTCTCACCCCGTCCTTTCACCGCTGGCTTTAACTCACAGCTACAGCTTACGAACCCTGCTAAAGTGTACCAAACCAGCGGACTACGTGGAGGACTCGGGTCCCTCCTAAATCACCCTCTCTCCATCACAACTGAAGAACACGGAGCAGATCCCACTTTAAATTAGGAGAGCTAGGGGAGAAGGAAATGTGCAAAAAAGCACATTTTCATAATTGGATTACTTTGATCCGGGCAGAGTGAAGGACTTGCCTGTCACATTCGTACACCCCCAACACCCATCACACACACACACACACACACACACACACACACACACACACACACACACACACACACACACACTTTGCTTTTTTTCATATTGCTGTATTCTCATCCACTCCCAAAATTATGTGTTTTCAGCAATACACAGAACTTAGGAATACACAACACAAGGAGCATAATGTCACATCTAAGTAGGTTACTGTGGCATCCATGCTTCATTTGACATGAAGCACATGGTGCTGACTGTGCTGTGTGTTCACGTGACATAGTACCAAAGCTCAAAGCTCACTACACACAGGGGGAGGAGACCTAAATTCTACAATGTAATAGAATCCTCACAACATCTGCAACCTAGGTATGCAATATCATCAGAAGTCCAAAATGGAATCTGTCCATTGTTCCAATACTGAGCAATTAAAGTCTCAGCTCTTGCTCTTTCTCTCTCTCTCTCTGCTTTTTTGAGGCTACGCATCACTGCTGAATAAGTCTAGCGTGGATAACTTCCTCTACTCTAGAGCTTCATTGCTAATTGGAGGTCTCTAGCATACATCTGACATCTTGCATCCAAAATCCAGGACTGTATAACAACTACACTCCCCCAGTGCCTATTTTCCTATAGTGGTTAATGTAACGAGGATGCATTGAGCCATGAAGAGAATAGGTAAGTATAAAGGACGAAGGCATGCTCAGAGTCCTCCTGCATCTGCCCTCTCCGCTGAATGAAACCTGCTGAGGAGTCTCTGTCTGGCTGGGAGTTAGGAGCCCTGGAGCCCATCCACACACACACACACACACACACACACACACACACACACACACACACACACACACACACACACACACACACACACACACACACACACACACACACACACACACACACACACACACACACACACAGATAGAGAGAGTAAATAGAGAGAGAGAGAGAGAGAGAGAGAGAGAGCCCATCCAGACAGACAGACAGACAGACAGACACCATTCAATCACAGAGAGAGAGACCATTCAGATAAAGCTTATGGAGGAGTTCTTGTCTGACTGGGAGAGAGATATCATGAGGTTTCAATGCTTACCCTATTATGTCCTTTCCTCCTAATATTTACACATCTCTCTCTCTCTCTCTCTCTCTCTGTCTGTCTGTGTCTGTATGTCTCTCCACACACATGCTCGATGTGTCACTCTAGCGTTATGTCACAGTTTTAATAGGGGATGACATGGCAGCTCCTCAGCCCTGCTTGTTGCTCAGTTACAAAACTAGGTCACCTAATATTAACCCGTCCCACGTCTCTCACACACAACACACACACACACATACTGTGTATAAACACACACAGCTTGAAAGCATTATCCCAGACTGACAGTGTGACATCTAGGTTTGTATATTTCATCGCTTAATCTCATGCACAAGGACGACTGCTCGTGAGGACAGATGGGATTGAGTGGAGATTATGAGGAGAAGGAGGTTCAGAGGGAGGGAGACGTCACGAGGCGTTCCTCCACCAGCGGTCCGGCTGCAGTAGCAGGGTGTAAACATACAAGGTGAACGTACAGTGTGCTCCTATGACAACTGTAGACGTTTCAGCTGAGAGTGTCACTTTGACATTAGCAGAAATGAGCTCATCTCTCCAGTTCCTCCTGACAGAGTTCACTACAGGTATGCTGCCTCCACTGCTCCGTTTCCAGTGAACCTGACAGAGGTGTGGGTGTTTATGGCTGCTCAGAGGTGGAAGTTGCTCATTTGGAAATCCAGGATGGATTTCCAGACACTTTAATGTATTTGACCTTCACCCTGTGGTGTTCCCGCAAGGCCTAACCAAGGCACAACACCCTCTTTCATGTTCTCATGTTTGTTCTCTCTCGCTGACCCAACACCCCCCCCCCCCCCCCCCTTTGAGTCACTTCTAAAGGGGAAGTCAGAGGGCTTTTGAGAGCCGTGTCTGTGTAGCACATGACAGGTAAACCCCCCGCCCCCAAACTGATGGACATAACCAATGGAGACACTATCCAGTACACAATACTGATATTAAGTCACATTTTCCTTGTAAACCTTGTCAAGCGATTCGAATAGACAAACACACACACACACACAAATACACACACACACACTCATCCACCCTCCCACACACACACACACACACCACACACACACACACACACCACACACACACACACACACACACACACACACACACACACACACACACACACACACACTCATCCACCCTCCCACAAACACACACACACACATCCACTGTCCAGCACACACACACTAACTCAATTTCAGTGATACTGTATTTCTTTCCAAGTCAGAATGAGTCATGCATCAGATAGGGAACTCCTGAGTGGCCTGTCCCTGTGGGCTGTCAGTCATTCTCACTGAAATAATCTGCCAATAACAGTGCCATAGCCATATGATCTGAAATTACTTGCAGTCAGCCTTGCTGAGATGATGAATGCTGAAATGTAAAATATACATATTGCACTGTGTTCAGTATTCTTGGATGCCTGCTCTGGATATTCATTCCTACATTAAGTGTCTGTTTTTTGGTTGTTTAATTATCCAACTGTAAGACATTTTACTTCAAAGGCTCAGTATCTGTAGCACGAGTGAAGCAGGTTGTATTTGCCAGAATGTTGTTATCTTGTAATGAACGAATTCTGCAGCTCTACAGATATCCAGGGGCAGCAGTGCCTCATGGCTGTAGCAGAGGCACGCAAGAGCAGACATGCAGGTTCAGCCTCTCAGTGAAGCGCTAACGATCCTGCTCCCTGTCCCTTCCCTCAGCCCAGCAGCCTTCCACACCCCCCCCCCCCCCCCCCCGTCTGTCTTTCTCTGCATGCTGAAAACGCCATGCCTGCGGGTCACATCTGAAATGGAAGAAAAAAAAAGAAAAAATTCAGCATCTCTTTCATGAGCTGTGAGGGTTGGGAATCGCGGTAACATGGAGCTGCTGCAAGGGGAGCTGAGAGTTTGTTTGGGTCTAAACTCGACAGGGTGAGGTGAGAGTGTTTGGGTCTCAGGTGTACAGGGTGAGGTGAGTGTGTTTGTGTCTCGGGTCTACGGGGTGAGGCGAGAGTGTTTGGGTCTCGGGTCTACAGGGTGAGGTGAGAGTGTTTGGGTCTCGGGTCTACAGGGTGAGGTGAGAGTGTTTGGGTCTTGGGTCTACAGGGTGAGGTGAGAGTGTTTGGGTCTCGGGTCTACAGGGTGAGGTGAGAGTGTTTGGGTCTCAGGTGTACAGGGTGAGGTGAGAGTGTTTGGGTCTCAGGTGTACAGGGTGAGGTGAGAGTGTTTGGGTCTCGGGTGTACAGGGTGAGGTGAGAGTGTTTGGGTCTCGGGTCTACAGGGTGAGGTGAGAGTGTTTGGGTCTCGGGTCTACAGGGTGAGGTGAGAGTGTTTGGGTCTCGGGTGTACGGGGTGAGGCGAGAGTGTTTGGGTCTCGGGTGTACGGGGTGAGATGAGAGTGTTTGGGTCTCGGGTCTACAGGGTGAGGTGAGAGTGTTTGGGTCTCGGGTCTACAGGGTGAGGTGAGAGTGTTTGGGTCTTGGGTCTACAGGGTGAGGTGAGAGTGTTTGGGTCTTGGGTCTACAGGGTGAGGTGAGAGTGTTTGGGTCTCAGGTGTACAGGGAGAGGGAGCTGAGTGTTTGGGTCTCGGGTCTACAGGGTGAGGTGAGAGTGTTTGGGTCTCGGGTCTACAGGGTGAGGTGAGAGTGTTTGGGTCTCAGGTCTACAGGGAGAGGGAGCTGAGTGTTTGGGTCTTTCTGCAGGAGTTGCCAAGGTGGAGCTGTTTTTGGATCTGCTGACCTTCATCCACTAACCCACATGATCTTCAGACTATAGCATATTATTTAGTGACGAAGACACTGACTATAAAGACATTTTGCTGTACTGCAGAAAGAAGGAGTGGTGGAGGAGATCACCATCGGCAGAAGATGAAGAAAGTGCCCAAGCTTCTAGCTCCTCCTTTCAGACATTACCGTTCTTCTACCTGATTCTTCATCATCATGCGAGAATGTTTGACCAAAGTTTGACCAAAGACTGAATATCTATAAGAGCTGGTGGTTTGTTAGAGAGAAATCCTTCTCATAGTCTCTGTGCCGCATGTGGGTGGAGATTTAACATCTTCAAAGGTACTGCACAGAGCCACACATTGTATCCTTTGCCACAGATAGTCGGCTAAATATCTCAAAAAGGAGAATCTGTGAAAGTGTTCTTTACACTGAAAGGAGTCAGAATATTTTCAAAGCAACCAAAATGTGTAGCACCTGTTACTGGGAAGAGACATTGCTCGCTTTAACCAAAGTTGTAGAAAAACAACCAGGATTGTGTTCCTGCACTTGATGTAGGTCTGGTTAGTCCTCTTGATACATATACTAACCATCACCAGTAAAATAGCCATTATGAAGTTGACAGTGCAAGAGTTCATCTGTGTAGTGCGTTGGTAATAACTGGAAAATTCTATCTGTCCGTGATGCCTAACTTACTGTGAAGTGATCTGGCCATAGGCGTTCCATTGAATAGGAATCATGACAAAACATTTTTCCCTAAGGCTTGGCTGTAGGAAACAGACCTGCACCAGTGCACACAGCCGAAGTTCTGCTTCAGGCAGGCGGTTCACAGTGAACCCATGCTGCTTTGGAGACTAATGTGAGATATACTTGGACATTTCTATAAGTCTCGCTGAACACGAGCGCATGCTGAAGAAGGTGAATTGTCAATTGTCAGGTATTGTCATGTTCCCTGTCCCACGCTTTACAGCTTACCTTAGCCCAACCCCAAAGTGGCAGGCATACAAGGTATTTTGTATTGGTCGTCCTCTCACTATAAAGAGAAAGTACCTGTGTTGTTTAAGGAGAACAGAGAGAGAGATACCATGTTTTTAAAAGGAGAACACACACACAGAGTGACAGAGAGAGAGAGAGAGAGAGAGAGAGAGAGAGAGAGAGAGAGAGAGAGAGAGAGAGAGAGAGAGAGAGAGAGAGAGAGAGAGAGAGGCAATTTTGCGATTTCAGATTTCCTGACCCTTTCAAATTAAACTACTAAATTGACTGACATCCTTGTACATGATTTTCCCACTCTGAAATTAATAAGAACATGTAACAAGACAGAGAGTATAATACCCAAGCATCACCATGAGTGCACTTGAAGCCAATTTAATCAGTGCCTGTCAAAGCACTATTCTGCTTTCATTACACATTTTTTTTGTTCGTGTCTCTTATTTGTTGTAACACATTAAATTCACCATGCAGAAAATCAACTCAATCAAAAAGTGCTTTGTGCTCTTGTTCTACACAGGATTAGGTAGCAATGTAAACAATCACATTAATCAGTATGACATGGTTGCAAAAGCAAAGCATCAGCCCCACACACACACACACACACACACACACACACACACACACACTAGCAGCCACATACACACAAAACTACTCACAGATACACACACACACAGTCAAAATCACTAAGACCAGTAAGAGTGCTTGGGCAAGTTCCTAACCCTAACCCTAACCCTCTGAAACAGAGCGCAACCAAAGAGAACCATTACAGTTGTGATATCGCCCACATTAACAAGGTCTGCATCAAATGTTCAGGAACTAGGACAACTTAACATAAGTGGGCTAGTGGAACTCATCACAAATGGATGAGTCTTCCTGCATCCATGAAATGTTAGGAATCTCTCACTTGTCATATTTTATTCAACGCTCATTATTTCATTCACCAACAGTGTGTGCACTTATGCGGTGTAGCTGTGAATAATGGAAACGACGCCCTCCCGGTCATTGCTCCTCCCACTCTGTAGGTTCCTCCGCCCCCTCCAGCCACTAATCCCCAGCCATGCTCTTTTGCGTTCTCCCTCTTTATATTCTCGTGGTTGCTAACCTATGCTCTCAGCCTGCTTTTGTCTTTGATTTCACATCCATTTGATAATTGTTCCCCCATTCTTCCCTATGTGTCTGTAGTCCTCAGTATTCTGTTCCCAGATTGCCTGACATTAATACCCTGCTTACTCGTTGCCTAACCACAGAATCCTGCCACGTTATGTATGTACATATTTTACTGTTATTTAAGATTCATTTACTAGTTTATTTCTAGTATTATGTTATTATTATGTTCCTGCAACAAAATGCAGTTTATTACTGAAAACACAGATTCCAAACCTTCGAGAGGTGATTCCAAACTTTAAAACTTGGAAGTGCATAACTCCTGTCTCACCCTCCAGTGGGTGGACATGTCCGTCTCCCAGACAGGACTCCTACCGCAGGCCTGGGACTCTGAGTGTGAAGAATTTTACTGCTCTCAGCACCGTGCTCTTCAGAGAAAGAGAAAGTGGTTCATTGATTATGTTTGTCTGATTGCTTACGTTTCTGTAAGTGTGTAAAAACAGATTATGAATTTAGTAAAACTAGTAGACTTGGAATAACTACAATTACAATCCAACTCTTATTAGAAATTATGTTTATCAGTTCTCTGATTAAAAACTGAATGTGAATTGCAAAACAGCGAGTATGGAAACTTAGCTGGTTTATCATTAAAAAATTGAGTACTTAAGAGTTAATTAAAGTACATAGAGTTATTTAAGATATACAACCATATATTTAATTGTTAGTATATCTATCTGCAAGCAAAGTGAACCATTCCCTAGGAAGGTTGCCATGGTAATACATATCTTCCAAAGGTTTGGAATGAAAACAAATGCTTCAGATATACTGAGTGTAATTCACATAAATGGATGTTTTTGTCTGTCACAAACGTCACAGTAATTAGCCATCAGCAGTGGTACGTTCACAACAGATAAACATGGAGACGATAAGCATTTATTCACAGTCGGACAGGTCTGATACAAGGTTCTTTTTGTTATTTGAAAGTGAGAATAAAAAATATGGAAACAAGATATACTCGATATCGATACTCGATACTCGAAAGGACATAAAGAATGCATCCCACAAATTTTTGTGAGGAAAAAATATAACTTTTACTAAAAAAGAAAGAAAAGCAAAACAAGCACATAGTGGTTAGCGGTCAGCAGTTAGCAATCCAACAGTTAATTCAACCCCAAACCAGACTTTCCCCACACAGGTAAGCTTAATGATAAAACAATCAGCACAGCCCACAATCGGAAGTTCAGTTACGCTGCAGGCCTTTAGACTCCGAACATACGGTGCAACGTTGTATTACACACACAGCTGGAGTTTAAGATGGGACCGTTTGGCATTAAAGGATAAGAGTCCTCCTTGGCACTTCTGGAGGATGTGTTGTGGCGTTCGGTGATTCATGTAAGACCTGCTCAAAGGATTCTCTCTACTTTCAGCTTAGTGTGACTCCCACACAGATAAATGGGGGTCATGCAGATATATGGTGCAGCTGCAGTGCAGAAAGATAAACCCTCCTGCTCCACAGCGGATGTCATTACTATGTTAAGTAGCTAATCAAGATTCCAACTGTTCTGGGACCTACATCTCAAATGGGTCTGAATTAACTGAGGCATTTATGCATGTGTGTGTGTGTGTGTGTGTGTGTGTGTGTGTGTGTGTGTGTGTGTGTGTGTATTGATGTATATACAGATGTGTGTATCTATGATGTGTGTGTGTGTGTGTGTGTGTGTGTATAGTGCACATGAGATTTCAGGGAAGCCTCAACATGAGGGAGAAGGGGGTGTTTATCTTGGTCAGTTGTCTGGGCAGAGGGAACACCGTTACTCTTCCTAATGTCTTCAGCAGATTTCTGACTCACTGTGCTTTGGTTAACTCTGGCTTAGGGGTGCAGGTGGGCTGACTTTATGAAATCACACATGACTCTGTGATTTATTGCAGCTAGTACACTGGAGATATGTTATACTCAGCCTTGGATTTCTAATACAATGTGCCACATAAAAGAAACCTGCGGTGTTCATTATTTAGGTTTCATGTTCGCCTGGTTGCTGGTTTGAGCCAGAGTTGAGCACATGCGCTGTGGTATCCATTAGGCACTGTAACAGCACTGTAATATCACATATGCAGTGGTAACAACTAAGGCACTGTAACATCAGCACATAGGTAGTGCATGTACAGTGATATCTGTTGAAGCACTGTAACAGCACAAGTGCAGTGGTAACCACTAAGGCACTGTAACAGCACATGTGCAGTGGTAACCACTAAGGCACTGTAACAGCACATGTGCAGTGGTAACCACTAAGGCACTGTAACAGCACATGTGCAGTGACATCTGCTAAAGCACTCTAACAGCACTGAGAACAACAGTGCCAGACCCCAAGCCTGAAGAATCCATTTCTCTGATCACACTTTATTCTTTCTTCGAAAGGATGACAGGAGAGAAAAAAACAACACTATTCTCAGAGAAGGAGGAGCATGACAGAAAGAGTCTTGGTGGCCAAGGACACACACACACACACACACACACACACACACACACACACACACACACACACACACACACGCACACACACACAAACACACACGCACACACCTACACAACATGATTGTATTTAAAAACTCTGAGGTATTTCACTGCCACATGGTTCCAGGTCATGGGCATTGAATCATGTATCTGAACACAGAGTTTCTAGGGCTGCAGCCCCTATTTCAATGTATTTGCTGTAGATATAATAACATACACAAGAATTAGTGTTTCTAGTACAACACAGAATAACCTACATTCTTTTACGACTCCAGCATTTTTGCACCAGCATTTTCTCAGCTGTGCTGATAGTTAATGTCTCCATATTTACTTAAATTCTACCCAATTCATTATTAGAAGTGAAAACATACTGTATAACAGTATTGTGTAGTTATAATTTCTGAATTAGAAATTATTCAAAAATAGGTTGGAGGTAGAGAAAACGATTTCAGACAGAAAGCACACCCAGAGCACACAGCCTACAACATACAGGCCAGTGACTCTAGGCTGGTGATATACTTCCCAACCCCAGACATCATACTCTGCTCATGTTTTTAGCAAGCAGTTATAAGAACTCCAAACTTAGACCTTAGCCTCATGGAGTCCTGACTCTAGGTCATCTCAAATGCACTGGGAGAATGTCAAGTTTGGATTCTGGAAGTAGAGCCCGTGTGCTCTCAGAACCACTGGCTAAGCAGAATGCCTTATCATCAACTCCTAAGAGTATGGAGAAGAGAAGATGCAGAACTCTGCAGTGTAAATAAAAATGATCACCATGTACAGTTTTACATCATTATACATAATACATGACAGTGTGTAATGGAGCATCCCCTCCAGTAGTCTCCGTGTGTGTTGTTATCTCGATATGTTTTTTTCCTTTATAAGCCCTGTGTGTCTGTGTGGATGGTGGTGGGTCATTATTGTTATGTTGGTGTTCCATGGTTCCTCTTTGTGTTCCATTTCATTTCATTAAACTCTTCAGTTGGAGACTCACGTTTGCACATTCTTTCGCCTGTGACAAGGAAACCGATCATAGCACCATTTCTTTATGCTGAGACAAGTGTCCTACATTCATGGAATGAAAAATGTGGGAAAAATGGAAAATTTCATTCAGAATGTGAAAAAACTGAAAACCTGAAAAATGATGTAGGGGGAATGACAATTTGATAAAAGATGTGGGGGAAAAAAGAAATTTAATAGTGGATGTGAATGAAATTATAATGGATTCTGTATCCTCTTTGAGGCTTTCAACTCGTTAAGAACAGCACACGTTCCCCATCATTGGATAGTTAGACAGACACCTGCCCCTTGTTAGCCACACCCTCCACTACTGACTTTTAAAGATGGAAGTCACACTTCCTCATCTCGAAGTATTGCCAACTCATGCCGCATAGCGAGCACTCCACTCACCGTGCTGATCTCTTGTGCTCTGACCTCGGCTTTCCTCGTACACCTCGCTCCCTGCCGGGCCCTCCTGTACCTCCCGGACTCTGCTACTCTGGCGTGACCCTGGAACGGCCCCTCGTCCCATGAAATACATCTGTGCCTTTTGCCGGTGGTTGTGTATGGTGCTTGGGTGTTGGGCCCTGTTGGCAATAAAACTGGCACTTTTCTGCACTTGGATTCCTCTGTGTCTGGTCGTTATTATGTTACACAACTTAAGTAATTCCATTTGATCAGGTTTCTGTAGATACTGATGTGTCTGTTATTAACATTATTTTATTGTTTTACAGCTTTTCAGAAGTTCATCTCCTAAAAACTCTTAGAATTACACATCTAAAGTGAGTCACAGCAGTACCAATAACAGCTATTAGTGTTACTGTGGCAATTTACAGACATACACTGCAAATAGCTACAGCTTCACTGGGTTATTGTTGCTGGTCTCAAAGTCCTGCAGCACATGAGCCAAGCAGCAATAGATACAGCTGCTTCTTTGGTTCCAAAAAAGTAGAAGACATGAACAGTCCAGCTGTGTGTCTGTGTGTGTGTGTGTGTGTGTGTGTGCGCGTCACTCACAGGCTACAAAAATGGTTATGTTTGAACCTTTCTTTAAGCTACCCCCCCACCCCCTCCCCCCACTGTGACTGGCTGCCTGCAGATCAACGCGTCACGCTGGGTCCTGGCAGGCCGCGTGTGCTCTGGCACAGTCAATGTCAATTTCCACAGTCTGTGAGCAGAGCTCTGGGAGACAGCCTGCTGGGCTGGACGCCCCAGCCCACTGATGCCTGCTGGGCACGGCAGGTGACCAACACGCACTCCCTAGCTTACGTCTTCCCATCTTTCACCATCTCTTTTTGCATTTACCATCTCCATCTTAGAAGCACAAAGCCGCAGTATACAGGTCGACAGGTATTAAGTGTACTGCAGGCCCCCACTTTAGTTAAAGTCAGGCCAAAAGGGCAAACAATAAAAGCAGAGCTTACCTGCTGAAGAGGATGAAGAAGAAGAGAGTGAACCAGGAGGGGATGACTGGCATCATTACAGGAGGAGAGCGTGTGTCTGCTGGAGTCGATCTAGAATAGGACCAAAGATGAATGTTACTCAAGAGCCAGGCCTGTCAGGTTAGGAATATCTTCCAGCTGCAGAGAACTAAAACTGTCCATAAGACCTTAAGTCTCATCATTCAGTTATTAATCTCGTGGCATACATCTTATGAGCATGTACTGAGTAAGTCCCTGGACAGGGGCCAAGCAGCATCAGTGGATAGCGCTAATGTTCTCCAGGGCAGATAAAACTGTAATTGGCTGGGTCTACAGCAAATGTATTAAGTGTAAGGTTATACATATGGCAGAACTATACAACCGTATGTGGAACTGCTGTTAAATGATGGAATATCCCATCTAAATGGCAAATATGTAGAAACACTGGAGTTCCATGTGCTCATTTCCCAGGTTAACACAATCCCCTCCATTCCATATGGCGCTGCACACTTTGGACAAACTTTTTCTGTTTACAAGAAAACAAAATGTTTTTGAAAAATATTTAATCTGACTTTAGAACAGAATAAAAAAGAATTTATTGTTTGTTGTTTGGTTTTTAGTTTCCAGTAAATACATTTTACTCAAGCAAATAGGTCAGAGCGTACAACAACAAAATATTTATGTATTCACTAATGTTTAACATAAGTAGTGAAGCCTCGGGACCAAATCCGTAAACACATACCACCTAAGCCTGGCTTTCATTCAAAATCCATTTACAGTTTCATGAACATCATGGGTGCAGGGCAGTCTTGTTTAGGTCCCTCTCTGGGTGGAGTTTCCTCTGGGGTCTCCGGTGTCCTCCCACAGTCCAAAAACATAGGTTAAGTAAACTGGCCCTCCCAAATAAAATTGTGTGTGTGTGTGTGTGTGTATGGCTGTGTGGTGTCTGCATACTCAGTGGTGAATGGTACTCTTTCCTGGGTGTTATTCACTCTCTCCTCACTACACCTGATTTGTGTGTGTGTGTGTGTGTGTGTGTGTGTGTGTGTGTGTGTGTGTGTGTGTGTGTGTGTGTGTGTGTGTGGTGCCTGCATGCCCAGTTGTGGATGGTACTCTGTCCTGGGTGTTATCCTCTCTCCCCTCCCTGCAGGGGGCTGAATCTCCAGTTGAGAGTATGCTATGTGCAATTGACTGCTGCTTCTCATCAGGGAATGAGTGGATGTAAAGTTGTATGTGTGTGTGTTAATTGTAAAGTGACCTTGGGAATCTTGAAAGGCACTATATAATTTTAACTTCATTTATTCTGTGCGTTGGTAAACAAAATCCATAACTCTGCATTCTTTTTACTATTTAAGCAAGAAATAAAAGAATGGCAGACTTCAAATAGGCCCAGTTTAGAAATAAAAGTGTGCTCAAATAACAAATGCGGTACACAGATTCACATACATAACTAAATGCGGTGCAATCAGTCGATGATAATAACTCTTTTATAAGAGTTCTTGGTGTTTGAGAGGCAGAGCATTCCCTCTGGTCCTGTTGGTGTGTGTGAAGAAGCTAGACGGCTCCACCACGCTGAACCAGCCTCATTAGCTGGACCAACATGTACACACCAACAAACAATTCAAGTCAGTATATAAATGTCTTAGCTAATGCAATAAAAGATTTTTTACAACCACTTTTTTCTAGCCTTCAATCTTCCCCCTGATGGCAGGATCTGAAATGTTGGGTAAAGAGTTTGGGGGGGGGGGGGGGGGGGGGTTGTCACTATAAATCGGTGTTGATTTCTTCTCTGTAAATTGAAAATATTAATTCAAAAGCAGAAGTCATTTTTTGCCTGCTATCTTACTTGCTTGATTTGCGGTCTGTGATGGTAACTGAGAGATTTCCACACCATCATACAACATTAAGTCACAAACTGCATCCAACTTGCGATACAGAGCCATGGTGCAATGTCTCCAAGCCCAGACTCACTCACTGAGGCCTCAGGCAATGTAGTTACAGTGCAGCCTCAGTGTGCTTGCAGTGCCTGGACACTGTTGGAGTGACTAGTCAGGTGTTCAGGAACAGGTGCATCCCAACAGGCTGGACTGCAGGAACTGCTTTATCAGCTGTGGTCATAAATCAATTCAGGATTAAGGATGAGGAAGAAAAAAAAACTAGAAATATCAGTGTTTGTTATGGACACATACCTCTGTGCCAGTATGCAAAAGTGAAATTAACCAATCGGATTCCCTCCTTGCTCTTATAACCCCACAATGGAACATGCAGGCTCACACTATATGTGCCCTGCAGCAGTTAAACAGTGCTGGTGCATTTCTTGTAACGGGAATGACACATCACATTTAACAGAAACAGTAGCCAGGGCTGCATGGCAGAGGTTATAGCCCAAAGCCCTGTGCTCCTCACTCTTGCTCTGGGGAAAGTGCTCGTCAAGCTGGATGGTCATACATATTTGGCAGATGTCATGGTCATGAGCAGAAACACTGCAAATACCGTTTGCTTAATGGCAGGGCTGCCAAAGGCAGGGAGAGCTCTGGTACATCTGATACGCTGGGAAGGCTATAGGGCCAGAATCAGGACCACGGACATGCTGGGAAGGCTATAGGGCCAGAAACAGGACCACTGATATACTGGGAAGGCTATAGGGCCAGAAACAGGACCACCTATATGCTGGGAAGGCTATAGGGCCAGAAACAGGACTACTGACATGCTGGGAATGCTATAGGGGCAGAAGCAGAACTATTGATGTGCTGGGAAGGCTATAGGGGCAGAAACAGGACCACTGATGTGCTGGGAAGCCTATAGGGGCAGAAACAGGACCACTGATGTGCTGGGAAGGCTATAGGGGCAGAAACAGGACCACTGATGTGCTGGGAAGGCTATAGGGGCAGAAACAGGACCACTGATGTGCTGGGAAGGCTATAGGGGCAGAAACAGGACCACTGATGTGCTGGGAAGGCTATAGGGGCAGAAACAGGACCACTGATGTGCTGGGAAGCCTATAGGGGCAGAAACAGGACCACTGATGTGCTGGGAAGGCTATAGGGGCAGAAACAGGACCACTGACATGCTGATAGTAGTATGTGGTGGAGAACAGTAGCGCATGTCTGAGGGTCTACTCTGCATGCATTCCTTCTTTAGCACCAATAATGGTGATGAGGTTTGTCAAGATAGCAATGTTAACTGTCAATTAAAATGAGACTAAAGCTTCCACAATTACTGCAATGACAACACTGCATACATGGTTCAAGACACAGCGAACACATTAGGATTCGCTAGTCAGCGTGCAAGCCATAATATCCATGTGTTTTACACTCCACTATGATTCTGAGCAAGAAAGGCGTAGTTCTTTAGCCCTGAACCATCTGACAGCCACAAGTTAGAGTGTGTGGGCGAGTGGCTTCCACTGGCCCCCACACACACACACACACACACACACACACACACACACACACACACACACACACACACACACACACACACACCATATATACGAACACTACGGGCTCTGGAATCAAATCACATCAGACTGCGAGATGATACATGCAGGGAATTATGGAGCATTATAATGGCTCTGGGCTCACAGTGTGAGGGCTCCATCAGAAGCCATTACAGCCAACAAACGTCTCTCTTCCCAGTGCGTTCAGCCCTTCAGGTTTCATTTGAACGTGCGGCTGACCCACCCAGTGCACTGTTACCTGGATGCTATAAGCTATAGAGGTATGCCTATACATTTGCCACTTTAAGAGGAAGGTGTGCAGGCAGGAATGGATTCCACAAAAGGGTGGTGATAATGGAAGATTCAAATTGGTGTGTTCAGTCACATGGGATGTGTCATAACGAAGGAAAAAGTGATAGAGAGAAATCAGCTTAAAAGCCTCCTATCTGACCTCCAAGGTCAGTGGTGTGCAAACTATATGAACTAAATCATTATTTTCAGGACAGCACTGAAATTATGTTGTAGAAAAAAAAAACATCCTCAGATGTCTTCAGAAATGATTGAGGGGTCCAGGCAGGTAGGACGTAGGTAGGACACAACACTGACACAACACCGACACAACACCCACACATGCCATGGGGGTGCACCACCTTATCAGAAACAGGCTTAAACCAGCCAAGCATGTTGAGTGACCAAACCATGAGCTACTTACAAACAGGAAAATGTTCAGTGGGGAGGTTAATTAGCAAGACTATCAAGATTAGCCAAGATCATAGGACTGTCCCTTTGGCCTGGTCCTAACTGGCATGGTTTTGTTCAGTGTTTCCTTCAAAACTGAGAACTCCGAGGTGTGTTAAGAGAGGTGAAATTGGAATGCATACGCTGGAAGACTATCCAAACCACAGCTGAAGCTGCAGTCAAGCTTGCAGTCTCATGGGGTCACGCCTGACTGCTGAGCTAAATCACCCCAAAAATCAATCATACAGCTTATGGAGAAAAATGACCTTATAGAAATATGCATGCTAATTACTGTTCCCAACCACTCACTGGGAAAAAGAATAATTGTTGGATCATATTTTAAATCGTTTTTACTTCCTGTAACAAACTCATACATATCTAGCTGTAAATCTTCACATCTTCTTGCGTTGATCCAGCTTTCATCACTTTTGTGAAGTACACAAAGATTATGGTAGACAATCTTCTACCATTCGATTTTCTAAGTATACTTTAGGAAGGAATTAGGCACTGAGTATGCTGTTATCATATAAATATAAATATAAATTTAGATTTTTACTAGTGGTGGGCCGTTAACGGCCTTAACGGCGGTCGTTAATTTGATACTCTTATCGGGCGATAAAAAAATTATCGCCGTTAATCTATTCTTAAAGTTGGGTTGGGAACTGGGTCAAAATGGGTAACAAACTAGGATGACTTTCAACTTGATAGTTTAGCTCGGCTGTATTCCTAACCAAATTGCACAGTAGGGGCGAGAACGAGTTTTTAAACCTGTGAATTACAAATCGTACGTGTTTTTACATGAATGCAGCCACGAAGTCGCCAGGTTTGCTTAATGGAAAATTCATTTTTAGGAACGTAAAGTGTTACCGGAGCGGATCTCGGAGCGGTCGTTTTCTGCATGGTCCTAGCGCTAGAATCGTCGCTATTTAAATATTTATTTTTAACCGTTAAAACTACAGAGGACCAAAACTGACTTTTGAAAATTACGTCCATGAGGTTAAATGTACTAAATGTTGGCTTACATTTCAAATATCATGTTTAGCTGAATAAACATGTTATTTAATGTACAGTATGTAGGCTTACAAATTCATGTTTAACTGAATAAAACGTTGAACACGAGTAGCCTACATTTTATTGAGCATGTTTTTTTTTCTTCAAGTATCAAAGTAGAACAGCTTTCTCAAGCAGATGCATTTTGGAAACAGGAGATGAGCCCCTGGTCTAATGCACCCTCTGTATTAAGAAACCCTATCTCAAAAACTGACTTTTAGTCATTACTTGGGTAGCACGCATATGAGCCATTTTAATATAGATTAATCTAGATTAATTTCAAGATTTCAGTGAGATTAATCTAGATTAAAAAAATTAATCTATGCCCACCCCTAATTTTTACATGAATCTAAAAATGAAAAGATACCAACAGAGGTACATAAAAACACTAGCAATTTCCCTTTCATTCATAATCCCAGTGTTGTTGCCCCCATTATCATTTAACAGTGCTGCCACTATGAGAGCATGAAGACTGGGCACACTAGCTCCATCATGGGTGGGTTGGGTTAGGGGAGACCGTTTCCACATCAGTGCCACTCACTTATGGATGATGTACTTAACTGGATGTCTAAAAGGATCCATGAAAGTGGTCACCTGAACTAATTTCTTCAACTCTAGTTAGAGCACATTGCATGACAGAAGCACAGGGTTACCTGATGTACCATTCAAGAGCTTTCTGTTGCTTGCCATTTGATTGACAGCTAATATCCAGATTCATAGCTAAAACCCTGACTGAAACCAAGGTGTTAATGGATGGAATAATCATGTGCCTTCTTCTGAATGGAACTCAGATGGAACAGGTAATGACAGCACATTAAGACTTAGTAAGGTGAGAGGGCAAATATCAAAAAGCAAACAAATCTCTCGTTTTTTCTCTTGTTCAATTTCTTGTACTCTCTCTCTCTCTCTCTCTCTCTCTCTCTCTCTCTCTCTCTCTCTCTCTCTGATTTGCAGATCCAGTTGCTTTAACAAGTGTGCATTAATATGCCATTACAAAATTATTCACACCCTTCAATTGCTGTCTCTCTCTCGCACACAAATGTGTACAAACAAACACAGGTAATCTACAGACAATGTTTGAGATACCACATATCTTCGAGACTTTCTCCTCGAATTGGTGCAGCTATAATGTTTTAGACTATAACTTTAATTTTGGTGATTATGCTGGTCTGTCTACCAGCATAATACAATTCATTCTCAAGAACCTCATTTATGATGTTCCTGCTCACATTTAATCTTTAATCATCATACCTTCCACTTGTTGCCCTCTTTATAATACTTAAGCATTTTTCTGTTTGTTTATTTTGTTAAGCTGCTTTCAGGGCAGGTTAAAATTTGAGTCACATTTGTGGTCATGAAAAAACGTTTTATTTAAAGATTGCCCAAACATCGATCATTATCATAATGAGTTGCACAGGCTTCATTCGAAGCCTATATGATCGTTTATTTTAGCAGCCCTGAGGCAGAAGATGAAATCACAGTGATGACGATTATTAAGGAACCTGACTTGCGTGTCTTGTCTCACAACAGTATTTTGCCCTTTAAAAGGAGCGGACGGAAACATTGACAAACTCTGTTAACGCAGTAAATAAAGAAAAATTCAGTGCACGCACACACAAAAGGTCGCGCACATGCACACAGCCCAACACACGTATAGCTTGTGCATTTGACTGTAACATACTGATTGTTAATGAGTTGCTAATCAACCCTTCTCAGTCACGCAGTCAAGCCAAGCCCCCTATAGCGTTTAATATGTCTAAATAATTCAATTTTAATTGACTCTCACGATGTTCAACGGGACAAAATCAGCTCTCTGCTTCAAACTGCAAATGTTTTCCTGTGCGCGACAGTTTGTAAAACTCACACCTGTGTTAGTGAAAGAAAACACAGTAACTCACACTTGTTACTAAAGAACATGAAGAAGTAAGAGTCGCGGATAGCTCTTGATTTATCGAACAATGGCTCTGACCAATTAAGCAAAGGGCTCCTTGTGCCTTTTGTCTAATGAGGAAATTATCAACCGCACCAAAAGCAGTTTGTCATACGGTTCACTTTTGAAAACAGCAATCGTATGTAAGATTACGGGCTTAAATATCGCAACGCTGATGGTATAAAGTGGTAACGCGCTACGGAGCTCAAACTTACCCGTGGTAATGCTTGTAAACATTTCCCAGAAAAATTAGGATTCGCCGACAAACAAGATCCGTGACATTGAGGTTCCCTTAATAATGGAGTAAAAGTAGCAAATACTTATACGTCGGTCCAGTTTGAAGACCACACGACCAGCTGACTGCTGTAACAACTGCTTGAGCTGAACACACGAGCATTCCTATACGTGTGTTGGTAACGCCTTCTTCACGCGTTTCATCACTTTATCGACGTGCCAGCGGCTCAAAGAAGAATCGCCTTTGTTTCTCATAATTCTTTCACTTATTTGAACATTTAATTGCGCAATTTAATCAAGATTTTTTTTCTAATTAATCTTGTAATTTTATTTTTCTAATAGATTTCCAGGTTTTTTGTAACTGAGTGGTTTTCATGTCACATAATACACACGTATATACTGAAGTCTGTCTGTCTATCTATCTATCTATCTATCTATCTATCTATCTATCTATCTATCTATCTATCTATCTATCTATCTATCTATCTATCTATCACACAGCTCTTAAAATGAGCAATGAGCATATTGGCATATACAATTTGCAGATTTTTTTACTAGTTTAATAGCTTCTATGCTGCATACAGCATTACATAATTCACCTTTATTCCCCAAGCAGATATATTTGCTATAATTTAAATTATCTTAAGTAATCTTGATGTCATTTGTTTTATTCAAAGTCATAAATTTATTATCCAGCATCATAAATAGGATAAGCCACTGTTAGTTGCTTATCCTGAGAAGTAAACAATTAAGAATTATTATATTGGTGCATGTTTTATATTCCATGAAATGCATGACCTGGCCTTTTTTCATGCTGGTTCTCAGGTGCTCCTGACACCTGACACACCTGACATCACCTAATGAAGTCCTACATGAGACAGTTGTGAAGACATGGTTTGACACTCTCTCTTGACATTTGGAGAATAGACTGAATCAGGTCTTGCACAGTGAACCTTCCTGACTGAGTTTTAATGGACTGATATAAAATCCACAACAACAGGTAACCTAGCACCAACTTTAAGGTGAGGCATGTATGACTCCTATTGTTTGATCAATATAATACTAAAAAGTTTTGAAGTTGTTTGTCTCAAAGGTCCTTATTCTGTTTAATGACTGTACGCTGCCCCAAAAGATGCAATGCATGGGGGACAGCCAGTTTATCAGGAAAGTCTGGACAGGTTATAATACCGCCTATGAGATATGAAATAATAAATTGTGTAAGCTTTGGCAAAAATGGATACTTCTATTGCCACAGGATGATGCTGTCATTGTTCATTGTTCTGGTAGTGAGAATGTGCTTACTTTTATTATTGTTTGCTGTTAAACAGGAAAAGGAATTCTGTAGAGCTTTTTGCACCATTTCAAAGATCTTTAATCACCAGATTTTGAGGAATGAGCTGTGCTTATAAAAAGGGTGAAGTCAAAGGTATTCCCCAAAAACCAGAGGGTGTTCATCGTGGATTCATGTTGACACTGTTGACAGCTGTGTGAACTGACATGGTCTGGCTGTGTTAAGCAAAGTTAAGAAGAGGTTATCAGAGTTTATGAAATGCAGCCAAGATAAGAGAATTAGTAGCACAGTAGGTTATGGCAAGATCACCAAAATATAGGGCAAGGTCTCCAACATCAAGGTCTCCAACATGTTGGAGTCTGTAAAGCAGGGGATAGCAGACTTCAGCACCAAGGTCAAGACCAACAGTAATGGAGTCAAATTCAACACCATGGACAGAGACTAAGCCCCACAGAGAGCCCTCCAGATAACCAATTAAATATTGCTGGGTTAACAGTTTCCCTACAGTTGTAAACATGTAATGGACAGGTGTTTGGCCAAAAGGAACATGGGCTTCAAAGTGAGGCTGATAATTTAAGGTTTCTCTGACACACTAGAACATTGAATTGTCCACATGGGATTGATCTTTTTCCTTCTACTCCTTTTGATTTAAAAGAATGAAAAAGCTCTATACACACATACACACTCTACATGCCCTTAAAATAAATCAATATTTTATAATGTAAACAAATAAATTATAAATCAGGCAAATCCATTACTCATAATAAAAACTTTCCCTTATGTATGGACTTACTTTAAAGGCTTCTGAACACATTAGGTTCTAGGCATTCAATTTCATCTCCTGAAGACATTTGTGAAGTGAGCTTCACACACACACACACACACACACACACACACACACACACACACACACACACACACACACACATTTATATATACACGTGTGTATACATACATACATACATACATACATATAACTTTCTCCTGTGAGTCCTGCAAACATCCTGCAGCTCAGGTGATGTTACCCCTGGGCCTCAGGTAACCCTGTCCCTTTGTCCCGTCCCTGTCTCCTCTCCTGCCAAGCTCCCTTTATTCACCCTGTCTTCATGAATCCACCCATCTCTTCATCTTCCTCACTTTCTCTTGCTGATTATTTCAGTTTTTATTGAAACCCCATCCTCAACTGTCTCTTTATGTCATTCCACATCACCTCTATTATTTACTATTCTGCTCTCTGGGTAATTTCTGTTCAGTCTCTCACACATCTCAAGAGGGCCATTTAAAAAAATTAATCACCGATTGCAAACAATGGAGAAATAGTCATGACTTTTTTAACATATAACACACTCTAAAATGAGTCATGTTACAACTTGTAAACAAACATCTTTTAAAGAGCTAAAGAAAACTTGAAAATACAAACTTTGCGAGTTCTATATAAATAATGTTCTCATACAGTTGAATAATGACAATTAGTCTTTTGCATATGAATCCTTGCAGAGGTGTACTGCTGCATTATACATGCCTGTTTCTGCATGTAATGAATAGAGTAGTCCCACTGCTTCACTATAGCAGCAAGGTAATAACAGCAGGGCAACTTTACCAAGGTTATAAAGGCATTAAGGTGGCCAAGGTGAGATCTCATTGACCAGGATATGCAAGAGTAGATGCAAACATATCAGTTGAGCAGAGAGATAGTAGATTGTAGTAGATTGGTACAGGGCTGTGGAACACACAATTCCACATCCTTTTGAGCTTATGCAAAGGCTCCATGACTGGACATTCTGCTCCGGCCTTTTTTCCAGAATAGTACACAACTCCAAGAGAAGGTCTGGGTTTGATTGCATAACTCCTGTGAGAGACTGAAAACCTTCCACTTTTCAGCAGCGAAAAAAAGGCCAACATCCCAGCTGCTGTATAAAGTCTGTTCTTTAGCAAAAACATACAGGGTGGGTGGACACAATGGAGAGACCATCTATCCATACCTCCATTTCAATCACTTTCTCGGATGGTGTTGTACAAGAGCCCTCTGCCAAAGCTGAGCTGCTGTAGAGTTCATCATGCTGCAATGCTGACCAGTGCAGACTGACACTCCCCTCTGAAGGTTTTGTGGGTTACCAGACACTGTTGCCCACTGCTTTGAAACTTTCTACAGACACCTTGGTTGACCTTTCTCCAGGTCAACATTTATTTTAGGCTGTAAATTGTTCATTGACTATTGTTTTGGATGGATAAGCAAAAGTAGCCCTTTAGAAGTCTCATAGACTGAAATCAGAGAGGTGAAACATTAATAC
Source organism: Brachyhypopomus gauderio (assembly GCF_052324685.1). Classification (NCBI taxonomy): domain Eukaryota; kingdom Metazoa; phylum Chordata; class Actinopteri; order Gymnotiformes; family Hypopomidae; genus Brachyhypopomus; species Brachyhypopomus gauderio. The sequence continues at coordinate 9,303,967 of NC_135225.1, read as the reverse complement.
TGTAAGTTTCTTTAGAAGCCTTGTAAGTCAAATATTAGACTCTATATTCATTTAATGTGTTTGGGAAAACATGGTGTGCAAATGAATGGTTTGCTCTTGATAATGGATGATGGTAAATGTTTTTTTTCCTGGTGATCTGATTACCCCATCTGTCCTTTTCATTTTTCTTTTAAACAGATGTGAGAAGCTAGACAGACATTTTGTCTTCCAGCACTGAATCTAAGACAAAGCCCATAAAAGTCTTTCTTTTCCTCTCCATTTCTTTCTCTTCCGTCCATCTCTGTCTGTCTCCATCTCTTCCTCTCCTTATCTCTTTCTCTTTCTCTGCCTCTCTCTCACTACCTCCTTTAGAAAGCTACAAGGTTTGTTTTCTGTATGGCTTTCCCAGCAACATGAGACATGCAACCCTCCCCTGTGTATTAACTAAAGACACACATGCTGATGTGTGCTTTACATAAGCCTTGACATTTCAAAGCCTTTTTTACACCTCATTACTGGTGAAACCCGGAGCTTGACTTCCACATGTCTGAGGAGCTAAAGAGCAGGTATCATCCAGCCTTAACCCAGGAGCAGACGCACAGAAAGAAGACTAGCGCCATGTCTAGTAAGACATTTTGTCTCAGAAACACTTGGTTGTGTTGAGCTGTCCAGTGGTGTTAGGTGTAGGCTGCCATGGAATCAGTCCAACATATAATTGATTCCTGACACTCTCATGAGTCTTGTAGTTGCTTTGTTTTATCTTGTTAACTGATAATCTTTCCCTGTCCTCAAACACTTTATCGACAATTTTGCATGTCTCAGATTACCTTGTTTCAGCTGTTTCACTCTCTCAAGAGTGTTATCCAAATTGGGTTTGTGTTCATGAGCATTCTTGTCACATTAAAGTGGGAGTTGCAGTCAGCTAATAAGCCTCATGAAACATTCATTTTTGATCTCATCATTTAATCACACCGTAAAGGAACTTAAAAAAAAATGCATAAAACGATGTGCAAATTGCTGTCACATTGTCATGGCCCACTATGTGCATGAGTATGTGAGCAGACCAGCGAGCTGAGTCTGACGGGGGAGGTTTGACTGACGACTCCAGGGCTCTGCTGGCTATGGGAACAGCTCTCCACCCACGGTGTGCCTGCTGCCTGACATTAGCCTCTCGGAGAGATATGAACCAGAGGGAGAGGAGGTGAACATTAACTCAGTGGAATGAGCTCTGTCAGTGTTCTTGGCTCAAATGGCGGGACAAAAGAATGAAAGAGAACCAGAACAAATGATCATGCAATGAATAAGATGTTTGAAATCCATGACTACTGTGCCTGTTCTTAGACGTGTAATACTATACTATATGCAGATAATTGCAGCACATCAATTATGGTTTACATTAAAGATCTTGATATTGACGGAAAATTTGGAAAAGATCAGCATTACTCTGTGTGTGTGTGTGCGTGTGTGTGTGTGTGTGTGTGTGTGTGTGTGTTATAATGGAGTTTGTTTACTCCTCAGATGATGGCTGCAGCCTTTTCCCTCTTTGCTGTGGGGAAATAAGATGTCACAACACCTGCTTGCGAGTGCCAAGTAATTACTGATAGCTTGTTATGTGTCATGTCCACACACCATTTTGCATAATGAATATGTCATTGCCTTTCCATTCATTATGGAGAAAACAGACACTACCAATCTATGATTAATATATCCTTGTATAATCTCACAGGGGAGAGTACATTTGCTGATGATAAAAAGGCTTGGGGTGAGTATTATTGTGTGTGAGGGGTTGTGTGTGTGGTGAGGGGCAGTAGGGGTAGGGGGTATCAGGGGTAGCAGCGGCCTGCTCTGTCACACAATATTTATACGTGTTTGCAGATGAGCTCCACCCTTTTCCTTTCATCATAACATGACACTTGGTACTTAGATGTGATGTTTGTGCTCTTCACATGACAACGTATCCTTTCACTTTCACTGAACCAATAGTGTACACGATTGCATTAATGCTCAGGCAGACACTTTCAAAACTCCTGTTAGATTAAACCAGTTTCTATTCAAACGTATCCTTCAATCTGATTTATTTACTTTCCTACAAACTGCTTTGAACAAGGAAAAGAAATAGGACTCGTACTTTGTAAAAGTTAAAAGTACAAAATCATTTTAAACACTTGACCAAGTTGCTGTGTGCCAGTGTTTATTGATGTAGCCTTCAGCGTCTGTGCCTAAGCTAACCTGTTTCCTCTTGAAATGTTCTTCTCAATTTTGATCTCATTTGAAACTTCCATTTGACAGCCGCGGAGGTTGTGTTCCATGTGCTCCTTGTTGGGCTCCTACGATCGATGAAGTCAACAAAGAACCAGCAGCACCAGGCCAATTTACTGAGTGATTGGGATCTAAGACTCATCTCACCCTACAGGTCCCATCTGTCCTGTAGTTTTCTCTCTGTGTTTTTAATAGCTGGATGAGTGCAATTCAGCGGTACAGGGCATCGCTCAGCGTCTTATGAAGCATCGGAGTTATTCATGCTCTCAAGGCTGAGGTCACATCCTCTTCATGCAGGTAGTTTGGCTGATGATTATTTTGGTCACTGTGGACTTGGAGACTTGAATGGGGCAGTGTGTGGGCTGTGGACTCATTGGTCTTTCTGAATTTCAGTGTGGCTGTAGATACAGAAGCGTGTGCATTTCCAAGGATGGGAAGCTATGAAAGCTACTGAAAGAATGCACACAAGATCAGTATTGCATTAGTCTTTTGCACCTTCTCTGAAAACATTCCTAATGGTAATGATAATAGAATGTGGCAGCTAATGCTAATGGGATGGGAGGGAGCTGTCCTGCACTCCAACACTGTTCTCTGCCTCCACTGGCATTTTCAGTGGTTCTACATTTTACTAGAATGTGTGAACATGATTCAAAACACACACACACACACAAACACAAACACAAACACACACACACACACACACACACACACACACACACACACACACACACACACACACACACACACTTTAGTCTTTAGTTTTAGTAATATCACTGCAGAATTAGCTATTTTTTGGAGCCCAAGATGCTCTATTTAAAATTTCCATTTTAGATGTTTTGGAAGGTGTCACTAAATATAAGATTTATTCGTTAATTTAGTCTTAGATCTTCATTGTCCCCAGCTGTTTATAGTTATCCAAAGCATATTTGTTTTGTATTCTCTTTGTGAATATTTGTGTTTTGTATGTGTGAGATGTTACGATGTCTTTTCTGTCCCTGTTTCCCATGTTCCATCTTCCTTGTTTTTTTCTTTTTTTGTTGCGTGTTGACTTGATTTTAGTTATGTATTACATGTATTACCCATTACGTCGTATCTGGTGCTTTTGTAGCTTGAATCTCAATAAAGTGCTGCCAGTTATGTGTGCAGCCGACCACCACCTCTACTCTGTTATAGAACAATTCAGCTAAACAGTCTGCGTAGCTGCTGTAGCTGCTGTAGCTGCTGTCAGTACTGGTTGTGGAATTGGTATCAGTAAGTCCATGAGAACTCCAGATTACATCCTGTCAGTAGGATCACGCTGAAATTAACAATCCCACTGGGAGATTTGTGCTGGAAGGGAATACTCTCCTGCAGGTTTTATCATGCACTGCAATATTCAGTCCGAAAATGTGAACAAACCTGTAAAGGATAAGAAGGTCCAGTTAGAAGCTGGCCGAAAACTTTAGCGTGGGCACCAAGGACTATGGAAAAGTTTGTCACATATCTGTCATTGGGACTGGGATGACGGTGAACTGTTGCACCTTGGGCAACTTACAGCAACCCCAGGCAAGAGTTTCTCCAGCACTCTGCTGCTTAAAAACTGAGATCGTCTCTCCCATCACTTCTGATTATGAAGTTGGACCGAGACCGCAATAATAATTGGCCCTAAGTGTTTCCAATGCTGGAAGACAAGGCACCAATTTAAGCCTATGCCAGAAACCGTCTCATAGCCACATTCTAGTTCTGACACCTGCACCAGTGTCTGTTCCTGTGATCCAGGCCACCACGGCTCTGCTGTCTGTGCTCCGGGACGGCTCTGCCCCGCTGCCCAAGCCCTCCAAAGGGCCTTATCATGAATCGGGGGGACGCGGGGTTGTCCTGGATGATGACACACTTGTAGCCCATCTGGCTGCTCCCAAACCCTGGGTGGGAGGGACTATGGTCTTGAGGAAGCCCCCAGGCTCTCTCTCTGTGTCCCTAAAGCATCCTCTTAGCCTCCTATTCCTGGTATGGAAGACTATGCCCAGCCTTGTGTCCTGCTCTGCAGAGGATGCTGCCTGAATTGCGCCCTGTTCTCTGGAGGGTTATCTGTTACTCCGCCAGACCCACAGGCAGCCGTCACTGTCGTGATACCAGTGGCTGTATTCCTGGCCTCCACTTCTCCAGTGGCCGTCTCACCAATCCACAAGTCTGTGTCTCATATCCCCTCCCACACACACACAGCCAGCCTGTAGCAACCTTCCAGTCCACAGCCTTTCTGTCAGCCTACGTTTTTCCACCTTCTCCTATTCCTGGTCCTGTTTTGAGTCCTGTATTGGCACCTATGCCTGTCATGGTTCATGTCTCGGTCCTTATGTGTATGCCAAGTCTCCTGTCAGTTCTGTTTAATGTCCTACCCAGTCCCTGCTGCAGCCTTTACCCTGGTCCCTGCTCCAGCCTTTACCCTGGTCCCTGCTCCAACCTTTACCCTGGTCCCTGCTCCAGCCTTTACCCTGGTCCCTGCTCCAACCTTTACCCTGGTCCCTGTTCCAGCCTTTACCCTGGTCCCTGCTCCAGCCTTTACCCTGGTCCCTGCTCCAACCTTTACCCTGGTCCCTGCTCCAACCTTTACCCTGGTCCCTGCTCCAACCTTTACCCTGGTCCCTGCTCCAACCTTTACCCTGGTCCCTGCTCCAGCCTTTACCCTGGTTCCTGCTCCAACCTTTACCCTGGTCCCTGCTCCAACCTTTACCCTGGTTCCTGCTCCAACCTTTACCTTGGTCCCTGTTCCAGCCTTTACCATGGTTCCTGCTCTTGTCTACGCCTCCTTAATCTCCTGACCTTGTCACTGCATTGTTTCCTAGACTTGCTGGTGTCTAGTTTGGTTTTGCTTTTTTAATACTTGATTAATGTCTTATATTTCTAGTTCTGCCCTCATTCATGACCTGATCTTTTTGTTTTATCCTAGCTGATTATTGTCCCCAGCTGTTTATAGTTATCCTGTTTGCATCTGTCTAAGAGCACCTTATTGTTTTGTATTCTCTTTGTGAATTATTGTTTTTCTTGCATAAGCTGGTGATTTTGCTCCTGTGTTATTTCTTCTGATTTGGTTGCATTCATCATGGGTTATTCATACTATGATGTCTGGTCCTCTGAAAACATCATGAAAGAATTTGAATGATACAAGTCCAAAAGGACATACACACACAAACACGCACACGCACACACACACACACACACACACACACACACACACACACACACACACACACACACACACACACACACACACACACAGAGGACTATGTCTAAAAGTTCATATGGTTCAGTTCTTATAGTAGGTTTACCTAATAAAGAGTCCACTGAAGAACTCTTTGGTAAGAACACACCAGTGAAAGGTGGGCTGGTGTCTATGTACTCTCTGAGAACACACACCGTTGGAGGCATGCAACATTTTGTTTTCACTTCTCCTTAGAGCGAGAGAGAGAGAACCTGAGGGCTTGAGAGAGAGAACTTGAGAGAACAAGAAGAGATTATTTAGCCTTTCAACCCTGTAAAAGATCAAAAGTAGCCTGCATGCCCACTCTGTTGCAGCCCAATCTTGCTGAAATGGTTACTGTCTTGTATTAATCCTCTTTGTCACACTAATGCCTTACACAGCGCTACCACAAAAAAAAGGGGGTTTCGTTGTGCTCTTCCAACTCACCCAGCCTCTGCCTGCTTTAATCTGCCCAGCGGCTGGTCCAGTACGATTAGGAGTAGAAGCAGGAGTCCAACCCAAGAACAGTGTCTCTCCAGTGGAGCACAATATGAAGGTGAAAACCAAAGAAAATGATTGATGAAGTTCTAATGCACTATTGACTCTTTTTCGGACTCTTATTTACTAATGAAAAATCCACAGTAAGATAAGGGACAGAGAGATAGAATCCCCTGCATGTAAGCATATACAAATGTACTCCATAAAGATCCAGATTAGCAGATGTTGTAATATTTGAGCTGAAATTAAATTGCAAGAAGGCAGAGCACCAGGCAATGGGCTGGTGTAAATTGCTCAAAAGCAACGCTTTCAAAAAGTTAAACATCTTTTAAAGGTTATCCTCAAACATAGAACTGCAGGTTAAAAGGTTTGCATGCTTTGTTAAAGACCCAAGCGTCCTCCCAGTTCTTGAGCCAACAGTGTGGGCCATGTGCTCTGTGGGCAGTCAACTGGAAGGATGACTAAAATTCTTCACTTTGTGCCAATACAGATACCAGGCCATCAACAGCATGTGGTAGCAGACATATATAAATCAATTAAACACATGGTTGTTGGGCTCCATATGTCATGAACATGTTACAAGCTTGCTCTCATGTGCCCAGATGGGTAGAATATGGAGGACAAGGACAGATGGCCATGACTAATACTCATGAACAAAAAAAAAAAGAAAAAAAGACAATAAGAACCAGGTGAACTCAACTGATAGTGAGACCATTCATCCACTGTTCTTTTCCCATTACCGCCACAGACTCTTAACGCTGTGGACAGCGAGCGCTCAGAGCGGCCATGATCTGTCCCACGCCCCTGCAACTCCCAGTGACAGGAAAACCCCACCTCCTCTTCCCCTTTACTCACCGCACAAGAAAAGCTATTCCACTCACTTTACTGCCTCTTTGTGCTGGTTCTTCTGATGTCCCAGAGACCCTCAGGGCTTCAAATAAAAAACCCTGCAGATTGTGAAGGCTCGTTCCCACTCCCACGTCACTGTAACGTTGCAGCTCTTGCTCACGTTCCTTAAGTGGGTCAGAAAGCAGTAGCAGAAGGAGCTGTGCGGAAAGTGCCATTGTCTCTCTGATGATTAATGGATCAAGCATCAAGGAGCGTTTGTGGAACGCCACCCCTCCACGGTCCGTCTCCTCCCTCACCAGCGCTGCTCCTGCAGAGGAACATGCAGTCGCTTCTTGAGGAGGTATCAAGAGCCCATGCATTATTGACCCATTCCCAGGTAAAGGCATCTAAACACAAAGAACAGTGTGATGCAACGTGAGGCACTGAAGGCACTTTGAAACTCCACTGTGAATCCATCAAAGTAGCAGCAAGATGGAAGCGAGCGAGACGCGGAGGCCCAGCTCCGCCAATTATACCAATTATACAAATTACCACAGAAATGCTCCTTTGGCCCATCATTACTTGCCCCCTGTGGAAATCCACTGATAAATATCCGAGCAACACGTTTACGGTGCTCTTTATTAGTATGGATGAGGACATTAGAGCGTGTGCACGCGCCACATCATTTCAGAGATGTTCTCTCTCACTCATGTGATTATTTTGCACCATGTGATTAGGGGAACAAGAGGGAGTCCCAGCATGGCATCCTGCTGATGATTCGGGCACAATGCATGCCATGCTCAGATCCATTTGAGAGAGAGAGAGAGAGAGAGAGAGAGAGAGAGAGAGAGAGAGAGAGAGAGAGAGAGAGAGAGAGTGAGTGCTAAGTTAGTACAAGGATCCACCCCTAAAAAAGCATCTGCTAATTATCCAAACGTGTAAAACCCTTACATATGGCACAAACATCCAAGACACAATTCCCTTCTCATTATCTTACACTTAAAATACTACGAAAATACATATAACACACATGCAAAGGCCAAACACGTATACAAAATGTATAATGACATTCAAAATGACCATGGCGATCCTAATGACTGGTAGCATGCCTGTAACACTGGATAAAATTAAGAAAGCTCGATGTATATTTTGTATGTTGAAATGCATATGCAGTGTTATTATATATATATGGAACCTTCTATAAATGCATGTTGTCAGTATTCATTTACTATAATTGATTACATATTATTCAGAATGCAAGTGACAATACATAGTGCTGCTAGCATAGCTGATAAGGACTAAAAGACATAGACAGAGAAAGTAAAGTAGCTATTTATATCCAAACAATGTTTATAGATATTCCCGTTAGCACAGATGGGCCAAAACAATCTTTCAAGATCCATTATTTTGTGTAACAGAACAAAATTAAAATATATGAAGGGATGAATATGAACTGTTCTAGTGACTCCAGAACTGTGGAAAGTTATAGTTCTGCCCTAATACAGCAGTACAAGGCATGTACACGTCATGTTTTATGCAAACACTTTTCATTGTGTTTTTATTCACACGTGCATGCATTTACTCACAAATGCACTCCACATTTTCAACAATCTTGAGCGCACACACACACACACACACACACATACATACACAAATAAACACACACCACACAACACAGAGGCAGTGCTGTTTATATATACCTTTCTTTTTTGCAGAGTATGAGTCGTCATCTCTCATTATAGGTCAATATTATGCTTGCTTCACCCCCTCAGTTTCTCTCTCTTTTTCTCTTTCTCTCTCCCTCCCTCCCTCCCTCTCCATGCTACGCAATCTCTGCTCTGCCCAGCCACTCTTACTGTTGCCTGTGAAATGGCTTTAATGACTTCCCTGCCTGGGAGGACTGAGGAGTGCTGGGTTGTGTCTGGGCCCCACAGTGACACAGCTGCATAAGTGCTGTGTTTATGAGGTGTGACAGTAGCCCAGGAGATGGGACACCCTCCCTGTTCAGCCTCCCTGAGGAGCAAGATCACCCATAATGCCACTCTGACTTCCTGACTACTGGGCTGCAGAACCAAACACAGTGCGCTCCAAGAAACATGTACAGTTTGTGTGTGTGGTTGTGCATGTGCACATGGACAGCCCCTTCAATGCTTTGATACCTGGAGAAAGGACAGAGAGGAAGAGTACTACAGTATAGGAAGAGGTACCAGACTCATGGAAGAGTACTATAGTATAGGAAGAGGTACCAGACTCATGGAAGAGTACTACAGTATAGAAAGAGGTACCAGACTCATGGAAGAGTACTACAGTATAGGAAGAGGTACCAGACTCATGGAAGAGTACTACAGTATGGGAAGAGGTACCAGACTCATGGAAGAGTACTACAGTATAGAAAGAGGTACCAGACTCATGGAAGAGTACTACAGTATGGGAAGAGGTACCAGACTCATGGAAGAGTACTACAGTATGGGAAGAGGTACCAGGCTCATGGAAGAGTACTACAGTATAGAAAGAGGTACCAGACTCATGGAAGAGTACTACAGTATAGGAAGAGGTACCAGACTCATGGAAGAGTACTACAGTATGGGAAGAGGTACCAGGCTCATGGAAGAGTACTACAGTATAGAAAGAGGTACCAGACTCATGGAAGAGTACTACAGTATAGGAAGAGGTACCAAACTCATGGAAGAGTACTACAGTATGGGAAGAGGTACCAGGCTCATGGAAGAGTACTACAGTATAGAAAGAGGTACCAGACTCATGGAAGAGTACTACAGTATAGGAAGAGGTACCAGACTCATGGAAGAGTACTACAGTATGGGAAGAGGTACCAGGCTCATGGAAGAGTACTACAGTATAGAAAGAGGTACCAGACTCATGGAAGAGTACTACAGTATAGGAAGAGGTACCAGACTCATGGAAGAGTACTACAGTATGGGAAGAGGTACCAGACTCATGGAAGAGTACTACAGTATAGGAAGAGGTACCAGACTCATGGAAGAGTACTACAGTATAGGAAGAGGTACCAGACTCATGGAAGAGTACTACAGTATAGGAAGAGGTACCAGACTCATGGAAGAGTACTACAGTATAGGAAGAGGTACCAGGCTCATGGAAGAGTACTACAGTATAGGAAGAGGTACCAGACTCATGGAAGAGTACTACAGTATGGGAAGAGGTACCAGACTCATGGAAGAGTACTACAGTATAGGAAGAGGTACCAGACTCATGGAAGAGTACTACAGTATAGGAAGAGGTACCAGGCTCATGGAAGAGTACTACAGTATAGGAAGAGGTACCAGACTCATGGAAGAGTACTACAGTAGCCTATAGGAAGAGGTACCAGGCTCATGGAAGAGTACTACAGCAGAGATGGGGACTCGAGTTTGGGACTCGGACTCGAGTCGCACTTAAGTCGCATATACAGTGACTTCAGACTCGACTTAGACTTGCATTCAAAAGACTTGCGACTCGACTTGGACTCGTGATTTGAGACTCGTGAACAATCTTTTATTTGTAATGTTCTTTTGTGTTTCATTTGACAACTTTTTCTCCGCCTGTCTGTATGCTTTTTACTTCCCGCTGATGTAACATTTTCGGCGCGCCGACCCTCGTCCGGTCGCGACGCGTCAAGTATTTCGCAAGCGACCGTTGCGTGCGACTCCGCACACGCGAACCTGGCCCTGCGCTCGCCGCAAAACATCGCGATCATGGCGGCGCTGGTGAGGACGCTCGCTTCTGTTCCACCATTCATAATAAGTTTTGGGTACAAAACAAGTACAAGTAGCGAATAGAAGAGCAGCAAACTGCAGCGTGTGTGGCATAAAAATACAGGACGCTGGTCCCACCACATCTAATTTTATTCGCCACCTGAAAACCCACCCGGAAAGGTTAGTCACTGCCTGAAAGGTTATTAGCAATATTGCAATATTGGTATTGACTTGCCACCAGTACACCAGTAGAGAGGGTGTTCAGTCATGGAGGTCTCATAATGCGCCCTCACCGAGCCAGGCTAAGTGCAAGTACCCTGTCAATCCTGATCTTTTAAAAATGCAATGCGTTAGTTGCATAAACATTTTCCTTGTATTGGAAACTGAAAGACACCTTGAAATTCAAATAGATTGAGTTTGATCCCGTTCATTAGGAGACAAATAGTTGTTTCTGCAGGGCTTTTTATGTCAGAATCATTATTATTGTAAAATTTGAATTCTGTTTTTAATTTTTATTTTATAATGACTAATTTGGTTGCTATTTTCCTTATATGCAGACCTTTCATATATATATATATAGTTAAAAATGTGATTTTTTTTTTCACAGCCCTCCTTTATCTTTTAGAACAAAATATAGCAGATGTTCTACTGAAAGAAGAGAATATTGTATCCAGAAAAATGTTTTGTAAGAAAAATACTTTTTGGAGAAAAATACGGATACAAAATTTATCTGGAAAACATTTGTGTGTGCGTGCGCACTGTTAAAAATTGTATTTCTTTATTTACCAGTTTAAGCTATTATACATCAGAAGTGTCATAACAGACCATTACAACTATACAGTGATTTGCGACTACAGTGTCACTCAAATATTTGGGACTTGACTTGGACTTGAGGTCAAAGACTTGAGACTTGACTTGGACTTGAGGTCAAAGACTTGAGACTTGACTTGGACTTGCAAAAAATGACTTGTGAACATCTCTGTACTACAGTATAGGAAGAGGTACCAGGCTCATGGAAGAGTACTAAAGTATAGGAAGAGGTACCAGGCTCATGGAAGAGTACTACAGTATAGGAAGAGGTACCAGACTCATGGAAGAGTACTACAGTATAGGAAGAGGTACCAGACTCATGGAAGAGTACTACAGTATGGGAAGAGGTACCAGGCTCATGGAAGAGTACTACAGTATAGGAAGAGGTACCAGAATCATGGAAGAGTACTACAGTATAGGAAGAGGTACCAGGCTCATGGAAGAGTACTACAGTATAGGAAGAGGTACCAGGCTCATGGAAGAGTACTACAGTATAGGAAGAGGTACCAGACTCATGGAAGAGTACTACAGTATAGGAAGAGGTACCAGACTCATGGAAGAGTACTACAGTATGGGAAGAGGTACCAGGCTCATGGAAGAGTACTACAGTATAGGACAGGGGTAATCAATTAAATCTTTCCGCGGTCCATTTTTGGTAGATAGCTCAGACCTTAGATCCGGGTCCGCGGTGGCGAACGAAAGTTGTTGAGCGGGGGGGGGGGGGGGCGAACGTAACACTCAAATGGGTGGTGAACGTAACACTCGTCTGAAAATAAATTCTCCGGTTTAAAATATAGTCTCCCGTTAAAATTTTTTTGGCATTTGGGTCCGTATCCAGTTAATCAGGAATGTGATTGGGTCTGGACAGGACGGCTTTAGGGTCCGGATCCGGACCGCGGTCCGCCATTTGGTGATACCTGGTATAGGAAGAGATACCAGAATCATGGAAGAGTACTACAGTATGGGAAGAGGTACCAGACTCAAAGAAGAGTACTACAGTATGGGAAGAGGTACCAGACTCATGGAAGAGTACTACAGTATGGGAAGAGGTACCAGAATCATGGAAGAGTACTACAGTATGGGAAGAGGTACCAGACTCATGGAAGAGTACTACAGTATGGGAAGAGGTACCAGACTCATGGAAGAGTACCACAGTATGGGAAGAGGTACCAGACTCATGGAAGAGTACTACAGTATGGGAAGAGGTACCAGACTCATGGAAGAGTACTATAGTATAGGAAGAGGTACCAGAATCATGGAAGAGTACTACAGTATAGGAAGAGGTACCAGACTCATGGAAGAGTACTATAGTATAGGAAGAGGTACCAGAATCATGGAAGAGTACTACAGTATGGGAAGAGGTACCAGACTCATGGAAGAGTACTACAGTATGGGAAGAGGTACCAGAATCATGGAAGAGTACTACAGTATGGGAAGAGGTACCAGACTCGAAAAAGAGTACTACAGTATGGGAAGAGGTACCAGACTCATGGAAGAGTACTACAGTATGGGAAGAGGTACCAGACTCGAAGAAGAGTACTACAGTATGGGAAGAGGTACCAGACTCATGGAAGAGTACTACAGTATGGGAAGAGGTACCAGAATCATGGAAGAGTACTACAGTATGGGAAGAGGTACCAGACTCGAAGAAGAGTACTACAGTATGGGAAGAGGTACCAGACTCATGGAAGAGTACTACAGTATGGGAAGAGGTACCAGAATCATGGAAGAGTACTACAGTATGGGAAGAGGTACCAGACTCGAAGAAGAGTACTACAGTATGGGAAGAGGTACCAGACTCATGGAAGAGTACTACAGTATGGGAAGAGGTACCAGAATCATGGAAGAGTACTACAGTATGAGAAGAGGTACCAGACTCGAAGAAGAGTACTACAGTATGGGAAGAGGTACCAGACTCATGGAAGAGTACTACAGTATGGGAAGAGGTACCAGACTCATGGAAGAGTACTACAGTATGGGAAGAGGTACCAGACTCTAAGAAGAGTACTACAGTATGGGAAGAGGTACCAGACTCGAGGAAGAGTACTACAGTATAGGAAGAGGTACCAGACTCATGGAAGAGTACTACAGTATGGGAAGAGGTACCAGACTCATGGCACAGTTACAACCTGCAGCTGGGGTGCAGCGTTTGAATGAAATGGAAGTCACGACGAAGGACAGAGAACAAGGTCAATTACAAGCATGTCAATGTCTAGAGATTTGAAGTAAAAAAAAGCTCTCTCCCCCTGTCTCTCTCTCTCTCGCACCCTCTGCCCCTTACATTTTATTATATATACATTCTTTAATGACAATCTTCAGTCTGTTTAAGTGAAACTGATGTGAAATAATAAAAACTATGAGAAGTACTTGATTAAAAGTGCTAAGTTGGAGGAACTGAATGAACGGCGGCATTGTGAACTGTAAAACAACAAGATGATCAGGTTTTTTTGTTTTTGTTTTATAACCGCGCTCTTCCGTGGTGTGGGCACAAAGCAGTGGTCTCATCCTGGCATCAGGAGAGCTTCTACTTTTCCTTCTACTAAAGTAGAAGGAAAATTCAACTTTAAATATCACAAAATATTAAATGAACCAATTATAGATGCTGCTTCTTATTTGTGTTGCATATGTTCACATTCCTAGGCCTGCAAAACCTCCATCCCTTACTCACAGCTACTATGACTGAAGTGCATGTGTAGTGAGAAAGAAGACTTCATCCACATGGAACTGAGTGAATATTATACAGTGGACACTGTGATTTTCCTAAGGAAACCATAGATGATGCCCCTGTGCGTGTTGTATCTGTTCAGATGCACTGACCTATAAAGAAGCTATTGTTATGACCAACAGAATTCCTTTGGTGCCCTTTTATCATACTACAAATAAAACAGTGGCTGATATGAAACACTTCTAAATCCTTCAGAATTATGCAAAGACTGAATGCCTTTGTAAGGATCCTCCACTAATCTCCCACAGATGGGACAAAAATATCAAAAGATATGCTTGTCAAGAGTGAGATAATTGATTAGTCAGATAACTGTGGAACTGGAGCCTGCAACCACTCTAGATGTGTATATTTATTAACACAAGCACTCTAGATGAGTATATTTATTAACACAACCACTCTAGATGAGTATATTTATTAACACAACCACTGAAAGAGCATGAAAGGATCAACAAGAGAAACCAAAAGAAGGTTTGCTGATCATTTTGTGGAACACCTTTCGGACCATCAAAATGAAGGACTTATATTTTCCAGTGGCAGGGCATTTTAATGCTAATGGACATTGAATTAATGACATATCTGCACTACCAGTTGTTGCTATGGCAGCAATGAAGTTAAGAAACTAAATAAATAAATAAGAACTCATTGACACTCAAGAAGTATTTTGCTTGCACAGTTGACCTCATCCTGTTTCTCTAGAAACTGTGAACTTCACTACAATCTGTCTCTCTCTCTCTTTTTCTCTCTCTCTCTCATATATATATTGAATATGCATGTGTGCATACACATTGGTCAACTGAGGTGTGTATGTAAAGTATAAGTACTTCAATTTGCATATATGATGCTTGCATTATGAATTAAAGATAATTGAGAACGCTGACTGAAACTGACTGTAAGCTTACAAAGGGAAACAGATGGATAAGCCTCCAATAATCCAGCTCTGGAAGCCCACAGCTCCCTGGTCTTCTACCCTCCAGCTTTACACCATATGCACGACAGTGAGACAAGCACTGGACTGAGCCAAAGTCAAGGGACCAGATCTGACCCCAGGGGGACGATAGATTAAATCTGTTGCCCACAGAGAGCAAAGACATAAAGTACATGCATGAGCCACTGACAGCACTGACTTCATGGTGTAATGTTCAAGGGGAATCTAATAATATACATACCCATTCCAAAAAAATTAGAATATCATGGAAAACTTGATTAATTTCCATAATTTCATTCAAAAAGTTAAACTTTCATAGATTCAGGTCCCACAATTTAAATGATTTCAAGTATTTATTTCTTTATTTTCACATAATTTGGGCTTCCAGCAAATAAAACTTTATGGAATATTGTGGAGAAATCAGCCCAAATTTTGAATGTTTTAAAATTGAGTATGCCAAACTAATCATCTACTAAACTCAAAGCACCTGCACAGATGTCCCCAGCTGTCATTAAATTGCTTCAGTTTGGTTCAGTTTAATATGTGGAAGACTGCAGACATAACAATTGGCGAGAAGACCATCATTGATTCCTCCATAGGATGGATAAACCACGAACCAAGTTCATAGCTAAGGAGTGCTGTGTCAAGCATAGTAATGGAAAGTCTAGTGGAAGGACAAAATATGGCAGGAGAAGATGCACCAGCAAAAGAGACGACCGTGGTATTCACCTTGGGTCAAGCCACTTCTGAACCTGAGCCAACATAGGAAGTGTGTCAACTGGGCCAAGGAGAAGGACTGCATTGTTGGCCAATGATCCAAGGTCCTTTTTTCCACTGAAAGTAAAGTGTGCCATTCGTTCAGGAATCAAGTTCCAAGGGTTTGGAGGAACAGAACCCAAACTGCTTGAGGTCCAGTGTGAAATATCTGAAACATGTCAGTCATTGTAACATCTGGCTCCACCCTCCACACCAGTCCGGTGTTGTCCTCCTTAGCTCCACCTTGTTTCCCGGTTTTCGTAGTCCCCGTTTGCTTACCACGCCCCCTCCTTAGCGGTCCACCTGTCCCTTGTTTCACCCTCCCCTGTGTATGTGTATTTAGTTCCCTCTGCCCGGACTACCAGCGCTGGTCATCCCTGTGAGTGTTCTCTCCCTATGTCTTGGTCTCCCATGTTGTTGCTTGTTCGCAAATTTCTTGCATTTTGATTTCTGGTTGTGGTTACGGTTATTAGTTAATCTCTGTTTGTAATCTGCCGTGTGTTTTTAGTTTTCTGCTCCTTTCGTTTGTTGTTTCATATGTCAATACTTTTCCTGTTTAGCCTCGCTGTCGGTTGTTTTCTGTTTAGCCCTCGTTTCTAGTTTCTCCTTTGTTCTAGATTTCTGTTTGGAGTCGTAGTGTAGTGTTGTCCCATGTATGCTTGTTTGTATGCATTGTGTTTCGTGAACTTCATTGTTAGCATGTTAACCTATTGTTGTTTCGTGAACTTCAGTGTTAGTCTGGTGACCTGTTTGTTAGTCTATGTCGTGCCTATGTTTTTGCCTTTGTGTCTCGTTAGTTGTAGTCATTGGCTGGTGTCCAGTTTGTGTATGTTTCTGCCTTTGAGTTTTGTTATAGTAGTTGATCACCTGTGTATTCGGTTGTGTGTACTTGTCTTCTGTGGCCGTGATCCCAGTCCCTTAAGTTCTCTAAAGCCTTGTCTAGTTGTGCTGTCTTATTAAATCTTTTCATTCTGCACTTGCGTCACTCTTGCCTATTCCAAACGTAACAGTCATGATTTGGGGTGCAATGTATGATGCAGGTGTTGGTAAACTCTGCTTTCTTAATTCCAAGGTCACCGCAACAGTCTACAAGAATGTTTTAGAGGACTTCATGACCCCTTCTGCTGAGGAGCTGTATAGAGATGCAGATCTTCCAGCAGGACCTGGCCCCTGCCCATGCTGCCAGCAGCACCAAAGCCTGGTTTGATGCTCATGCCATCACAGTGCTTGACTGGCCAGCCAACTCACCGGACCTAAACCCCATTGAAAATCTATGGGGTATTCTCAAGAGGAAAATGAGGGCCACCAGACCCAACAACAAAGAGCTGGCAGCAAGCATGAAGGAAATCCGGGCTTCCAAACTCCCAGGCAATGCCACAGGCTGATTGCCTCAATGCCATGTTGCATCGAAGCAGTGATTAAAGCAAAGGGATTCCCAACCAAGTATTGAAGACTGACATATTGTTTTGAAAGTACCATATTTTGATTTGAAGCGATTTCTTTTTTCTTCAAAAACTCAGAAGTAGTTTCTCCAAAGTATACAATTTTTTTGAAATCCTGTTTTCGTGGGTTTTATGAATTGGAAGCCCACATTTTGTAAAAATAAATAAATGTAAAAAAATCGTATAATTTGTGGGTCCTGAATCTATAATCTATGAAAGTTAAACTGAATGGGATTATGGAAATTAATAAACTTTTCCAACTTCCATAAAAGGTTGCAAGAAACCTCTTTACCTATTATTTTAAAGCAACTTTGTTTCAGAGACATTTGTAAATCTAGTGTAGCAGTGTAGCCATTTATATGTACATGTGCTGTGAAGATGACGGTTAGTTAATATGTATCACCACTGTTTCCCCCTCCCCCTATTTCTTTTTTCTAAACTTTAAACTTCCATCACTTTTGTAGAAGTTTGTCATTTCCCCATTGGTCCAACATAAGAAAGAACTTCACTGTCTTATTTTTTTTTTAGTTTTTACCAACTTATTTGGTCTTTTTGTTCTTAGTGGTAATGAGTATATTAGATCACATGGGTCTTCTACTGTGATGGTCTTCTATGGACTTCGTCTGTGGACATGCATGTGGAGTGCATACCGTCACTCTGGATGACTGAAAATTCTGTGGCAAACAACTCAATTACTTACATTACTGCTAAATTTTCCAGTCATCAATCCTGTGTCCAGTCAACGAGGCATTACATTCTTCAGAACAGGTGAGAATCTTTACTAAAACCCTCCTCAGCCTTTAAAGGATGAGGAACCTTACTCCTTGCCACAGTGTTGCAACGAGAATAATTTTGATAAGTTGTGTAAATACATGCCCAGGGCTGTTTAGTGGGGGTGCCTGTGGGAAAGGGAAGCCTAAGGCACTTAGAAGCAAAGTCAGAAGAAAGAGGACACATGCATCTGGAAGGGACACAGAAGGCACAAAAGTATTGTGTGCATTAGGATTCGTGAGGGTGGGGAAAAGGCTGTAGGGAGATGCAACTCAAACACAATGTAGTGTAACACAGCCAGAGGCATGTAACTGAGATGGGGTGTGGGATAGGGGGGGAGGCATGAAGGTGGAGGAGGACGTAGGGGTGGAGGCACAAATAGTTAAGATGCGAGCACCTGCAGGAGGAGAGTGGGATGGTCTGGTGTTGATGGCAGGCTGCCAGGATGTGGAGAAAGAGGAAAGAGCAGCATTGTGAAAGACACAAAAGGGGAGAGTATTGTGCTCATAGTGTAGAGGAAACACACGAGTGGGTGAAGAGGGGAGAGGAAAGATGGAGAGAGAGAGCGAGCCAGCAGTGATCTGATTTCGTGCCATGCCAGAGGAAAGCTTGTCAGGGGCAAAATAGCCCATCTGTGGCCCTGCATAACATGTTTTCCTCAAGTGAGATCGGGTATGTGAAACAAAACATTGTAATGTTCTACTTTCGCTCCTTTGGGAAGGCGGCAGGAGAGTAAGGTTACGTGAACCGTGAAACAAGGAAAATTTGTTGATCTGCCTCTTTCTTTGCTCCCTTCATTTTTCCCCCTTACATAACTGTCCTGGGATCAGTCAAACTCTGAAACACTTCAGTGGGCTGTGACACCGTTTACCCCTCTCAGTGCACAGGTAATGAATACTAAAATTACAGATTGCTTTTTTACTATACCTTCTATTTGTACCAAAATGTGTTCCTATGATCCCATTTTAATCACCCACAGACCTTAAAATATGAAGGCTGTGGCTGTGACACCATCCATAAGTGCAGACTGTGAAAATTCTGAATGTCATGGATGCTGTTCCACAGTAAAGACTAAGAAGATTCTGGTCAATCCAAAAGCTCCATGGAAAACTCCATGACAGTAAAAGCAGGGAAACTGAGCATAAGTGGAAAAAGCCAACTTCAGGTTCACTATAACATCTATAAACAAAGTCTTCCTACTTTAAACCCTGAGTTAAGTAGTACATAAAATCTGTACATACTGTGGCATATATTAGGACATATAAATCATCTATATTTTTCATTGCTACCCAAATAGCCTGCAGCCTGGTTATTATGACAAAATACAAATGACCTTAGAACATTTGAGTAAACATTTGGGTTGCTTAAATTGTCTTCATGCTGTCTTGATACATTTTGGACTCTGTAGCAACATAACGATACTAAATGAGATATACCTGACAACTCTGGTAAAATGTCCCGGTATTGCTAGAACCTAAAGCAGCATTTGACTGTGTAGATCACAGTGTCACGTTAGCCGCCCCGACTCCTCCCTGGGGCTCGTCTGTCTGTGTCGGCGTGTATGTTCGCTTGTGTTGGCTTGTGTGTTTCGTCCCTCCTGTCCCTTGTGTTGTTAGTGTTATGTGCTGCACGTCTGTCTCGTTTTTGTCTATATATTTAGCTGTGTCTGTGGTGGTTGATGTATGTCAGCCCTGTATAGTTATGCATATATAGCTTACTTTAGCTATCACGGAGAGACAACCGGTACACCGCTTCAAGCACATTTCCATTTATTAACCAGTATCCCCCCAGCCCCTACACACAGCATTCTGGGTAACGTAGTTCCCACCAGTACACCTCCTCCTTTTAGATGAGCAATACTCCATACAAATAACATTCTGTAGCATGTACTTTTTTAAATGTTTCTCCAACATCTTCACATATTTTCTTTAACCATGAACACCTTTTACTTGAACACATTTCAGAACTACATTGCTTTGTTTCCACAATTTTCTTTAACCTTTTTAAACAGTCCATTATCTTGCCATGACACTCTCGCCACCTTCATCTTTTTTTTTTTTTTTCCAAAAAAAAAAATAAAACAGTTCATTTGTCCAGTCTAACAGGAGGTCTAGACAATCTTCCAGATCTTGTGACAAATCCAGTTGGACGTAGATGGCGTCTGTTTCGCCTCAACATCCCTCGAGAAGTGTCAACCAAGTAAGATCTCGGAGTATGAGCTGGTCCAATGACAGAACCTTGGACCTGCTCTGTAGCAAGCCAAACCTTTTGCCCCATGTGAAGCTTGGGAAGTGGACGAGAGCCGTGGCGTCGGTTGTAGTTACTCGCCTGTCGCTCTCGCACTGCTTCATCCTTCTTGCGGAACTCTTGTAGATTAGGCCACGCTGGGGACAAATTTCTAGGAGGTTGGGGTAATGTTGTGCGCAAGCGTCTCCCCATAAGTAGTTGGGAGGGAGAGAAGCCATGCTCTAAAGGCGTTGCTCTGTACACTAGCAGTGCTTTGCTGTAGTCTCTCTCCTTTTTCCACAGTCCTTTGATGGTGCGCACTGCCCGTTCTGCTTCCCCGTTAGCTTGAGGATAACGTGGGCTACTGGTGGTGTGTATGAATTTGAACTCACGTGCAAAATGTCTAAAGGTGTCTGACACAAACTGCGGTCCGTTGTCAGAAACAACCTCGTCAGGGATGCCATGGCGTGCAAACGCGTCCTTGATCGCTCGCACTGTGACCTCTGAGGATGTGGTCTTGAGCTCTGCCACTTCGATGTATCTGGAGAAATAATCCACAATGAGCACATAGTGCTTCTTTTCATGCTCGAAGAGGTCCATACCTACTTTACACCAAGGGCGAGCTGGGACTGAGCTAGGTAACAGTGGCTCACACCGCTGCACTCTGTGTTGCATGCATATGTCACAGTTTTCCACCATCAGCCTGATTTCAGATGACAGACCTGGCCACCAAACAGAATGATGAGCTCTGGCTCGGCATTTAGAAATGCCCTGGTGTCCCTCATGAATCCTTTCAAGGATGTCTTTCTGTAGTTGAACTGGAATCACTAATCTGTCACTCTTTAGGAGAAGGTTATCCACCACGGTCAGTACGGCTCTGACTTGCCAAAAGTGTCTTAAGTCTTTGCCTACTGCGTGTTTCTCTGGCCAGCCAGCTAAACAGTAGTGTTTGACTTTCTGACATGTGTTGTCAGCTGCTTGGGCCTCTCGTATCTGTTTCAGACGAGTCTCAGACACAGGCAGTGATGCCACTATGGTGTCCACAAAAACCCTAACATCTTTTTCCAACTGCTGATCAGCTTGTGTCCACACGTCATTGAGCGGTGCACGTGACAGTGTGTCTGCAGTTATAAGGTTTTTTCCTGGGACATGCTGTATGTCATAGGAGAATCTCAAGAGGCGAAGGCGGAATCTGAGAATTCTAGGTGGTAACTCATCTAGGCCTCTGGTACCCAGAAGGGGTACGAGTGGTTTATGGTCAGTGAGTAATGTGAAGTGGAGGCCTTGGAGATATGAGACTAACCTTTCACATGCCCATGTTACCGCCAGTGCTTCTTTTTCAATTTGCGCATAGCGCTTCTCTGTGTCACTCAGCCCTCTTGAAATGTATGTGACAGGTTTCCACGTGTCATCACTTTGTCTTTGTGTAAGTACAGCACCGACACCGTATGAAGATGCATCTGCTGCAACCCTGGTCTCTCTCTCTGGTGAGTACTGGGCCAATACTTTTGGTGAACTCAACTCTTCTTTGAGTTTGCCGAAAGCTGTTCTTTGTGGATCTCCCCAGCACCACTCATTTCTTTCTCTTAGTAGCTCCTTCAGTGGAGTTGTAAATGAAGCAAGCTGTGGGAGGAATTTTGCGAGGTAATTTGCCATTCCCATAACTCTGCGCACGTCAGCCACACAGGTTGGCTCAGGCATTTGAAGGATTGCTCTCACCTTGTTTGGGTCTGCCTCTAAACCCTTCGCTGTGATTTTGTGTCCCACAAAAAGCATTTCACTCTTGCCAAACTCACACTTTTCATTCAGAGTGAGGCCTTCAGATTGAAGTTTCTGCAACACCTTGTGCAAACGCTGTTCATGCTCGATCGTGTCTTGGCCAAAAACAAGAATGTCATCGGCATGGCAGATCACTCCATCAAAGTTCTCTAGTAGCTGTGACATTCTGCGTTGAAAGTGTTCTGGGGCAGATACTATCCCAAAAGGGAGTCGATTGAAAAAATATCTCCCAAACGGTGTAATGAATGTAGTGAGAGGCTTTGATTCATTCGTGAGGGGAATCTGCCAAAATCCTGACCTAGCATCCAATTTCGTGAACACTTTGGCATTGGACAGCATCGCTAGGGACTGGTCTACAGCTGGTAGAATGTGGCGTTCTCTCTTGACCCACTTATTCAAGTTAGTGAGATCTACACATATGCGGATTTTCCCATTTGGCTTGGGGACCACTACCATACCTGCACACCATGCTGTAGGGTGGCTCACCTTGGAAATGACCCCCATACGCTCCATCCGGTCTAGCTCCTCCTTCACCTTCTCTCTCAGTGGCAGTGGAACTCTGCGGGGTGTTGAAAGCGTATATGGTAACGCATTTTGTTCCAGGTCAATGTGATATGGCTCTTGCAGTAGCCCAAGCCCTCTAAACACAGAGGGGTATGCCGCAACAAAGTTTGGAGTGTTTTGTTGTGTAACCGCATCTATGCGGTGGACAAGGCTCAATGCTTCAAGTGCTGGGAGCCCCAATAATGCTTTTGTCAGTCCAGCAACAACATAAACGTCCTGTGTGCAGCTCCGCCCCTTCGTCTTAAGGACTCCTTGAAAACACCCTTTTACATCTAGGATGTTATGGCCTGGCCCATAAAGCACCTTCTTTGCTTTTTTGAGGTGTCCAAGTTTGTTTTTGATGAAAACACTCTCTGGGACCGCTGACACTGCTGCTCCTGTGTCTAATTTGAACTGGAGGATTGTTCCATTTATGGAAATTGTTTCTGTCCACTCTAGAACAGTAGATGAGGACAATTCTCCGAGAAAACCGAAGTCCTCTGAGCAGGATTCACATTCACCATGAGACACAGAGTCTATTTTCGATGTACGACATGCAGCGGCAAAGTGTCCTTTTTTGTGACATTTATGGCATTCAGCCTCTCTAGCAGGACAATCTTTCCATGCGTGCTTTTTTCCAGCACCACATCTGCCACAGTCTCTTTGGTACTGATGCTGTTTACCTTTATGGATGCCTTTTCTGTCTTGTTTTTCATACTTTGCGTTTTGAAAAATCTTTTTGTTTCCCGCTTTTCCTCTTATAGCATCTACATTAATTCCTTTGGCTGCTTCTGAATTTTTATAGCCATGCAGTACCACTTGCTGTTTTTTCACGGTTTCATTTTGGCGGACTTTTTGTATCGCTTTGCTCAAAGTTAAGTCAGGATCTAGCTGCAGAAGTTCGGACAATCTGTGGTCTCGAATTCCCACTACAAGCCTATCCCTGATTAGCTCTTCTTTCAGCGCGCCAAAATTACACTGCTCTGCGAGCTTATGTACTGCTGTGATAAATGCCTCTGCACTTTCACCCTCTTCTTGGCATCTGCGATTGAACTGGGCTCTTTCAAATATAACATTATGTTTCCCTACACAGTGTTGCTGAAATGCTTGTACAACTGTGTCGTATTTCTTCTTGTCTGACTCACTGAGGGGCAGTACTGCTAGGATATCGTCTGCTTCATCTCCCATAGCGTAGAGTAAAGAGTTTACCTGATATTCCTCTGGTTTTGTGCTCAGTCCTGATGCTAGACGAAAGCGTTCAAACCGCCTAATCCACCTGGGCCACTCGGCTGAGTTGGAAAAGTCGAAGGGCTCCGGGTGTGTTATCTGTACTGCTGCAACTGCCATTTCTTCAATTTATTTATTTTTTTGTGCTATGAGTCAAATTCGTTGGGAATAAAAAAAAACACGCCGGCCGTTTTTGCTAAGCTGCACTGCTCTCGCTCGAGTTTCGCGCGCCTTTTCTTTTTCTCTCCGTAACTCTCGGTTTTTCTTTTTCCGTTCACAGCGACAGCCTCGAGTCCGCTCACTTTACGCATGTAGTGGCAAATGTACGTGGCATTCGCTAAACTGCTCACTTCTGACACCATGTATAGTTATGCATATATAGCTTACTTTAGCTATCACGGAGAGACAACCGGTACACCGCTTCAAGCACATTTCCATTTATTAACCAGTATCCCCCCAGCCCCTACACACAGCATTCTGGGTAACGTAGTTCCCACCAGTACAAGCCCATGTCTTTGTATTGCCCGGTTCGCTTCGTGTTTCGTCGTCCTAGCTGTTTACATTAAAACCGTTTAATTAAAGGACGATCTGCCTCGACATAAACGCAGTATTAGTTATGATATTTGTCATAAGAGAGAAGCAACATATTGAATCTGGAGGTCTAAAAACTAAATATCTAATCACAGCAATCTGTGAAGGCGGTATAGGGAGACACAAGTAAAACGAGCACATGTTGGCTTTATTTTAAAGAGAACTAAATAAAGCAGACAAACAGACGAATAGAAACAAAAGGCAAATCAAACGGGACAGAAAACATAGTGACGATTGTTACAATAGCATGTGAAAAGTATAATACGAGTCAATTTGCCTTACATATCCATTTTGCAAGTCTTTCATCTTTTCCCGATGATTTTAATTATAGCCTTATTTAAGCGTTGGGGTAATAGGAGCCAAGAAGATAAATGTGTTTTCTGATTTCATCAGCCTGGATCAAGTGAATGGTGTTGCTTCAAAGCTCAAAACTTCAAATATTGACTTCAGGCTTCTAGTATTCGCAACCACGTCTTCATGTTTTGTTTTTGTATTACTTAATGTTGATATTTTATAGTGAATTACCTTTATGGGTCATTATGTTTGCTATTATAGTTTGGAGGATGAATCAGAATAGTGTGCTTAAAGTACATCAAACATCGCCTTCCAGGTATACATTTATTTTATTGATGAAGACTGAGCAAAGAACAGTAACAGTAGCTTGAAGAATTATCCAGTTTGATGACTTTCATGACTGTGTAGGCTCTCTTTCAGTCATGTTATTTCTAAGATAGTCATGTATTTTATCACTTTATTTGAAAAAGCCAGGCTGATCTTAAATACAATACACAACAATACAATCAATACAAACAAACACATACAATCACAGACAGACAGATAGAATCATTAATTCATCACCTCTTTCAGTTAATACGTACGGTAGTTTTACAATGTAGATTAAAGAGGATTGCATACTATAAAGCTGCAAAGGTTTACATATTCATTACATCCCTGCACTATGTGTACATATACATGCACATGCACAATGAGAAATCAATTACAGGGAACTGGTATCTGGAATCTACTCATTAGAATTCAACCAGGTTTGAAATGACATAACAAGCCTGAGGTCTTGTATTACTACATTCACAAAGTACTACTTTAGACCTGCATTCATTCGTCCAGTGCACCCCAAAACATGTTTCAATTCACTTTCTCAGTTTAAGCTTTTGCAGCTTGCAGACATTATCACTAATAATGTTTTCATCAACAATCATGTAGCTTCCTGAATCATCAAAGCACATGTAGAGGAACAAAGCAGGCAGGTGAAATGTTCCCTTGGTAATGTGACCATTCCGTGAACCTTCATTTGACACCTATTGCATGTTAAGGTGGTGTGTTACTTTCCCTCTCCAATTAGTGTGGGAAGATGAAGCCAAGTCTGTCTCCTGCCACAGAGCTCAGGATAATTATGTTGGCTTGCCACTCTCCTCCTACAGCTCTCAACTGAGAACTACTACACTAGGCATGAAGCTTCAGGTCATGATTCTCATTTGTACATCTTTCTCAACTTTCTTACAAACATTTCTTTTTTAGCATCTCCCATAGTTCGCAACTCAAAACCTTATGTTGTACTATGTTTATTTTTGTGTCCATAAATGTGCCATGTTTTTATGTATTATATGTACATGGATGTTTTCATATCCCTGATTGTTTTTCATATTTCATTCCTCCATTAATTTTTTGCACTAAATTGATTTGTATTTTTTCCTCAAAAATTCTGTAGGCATAGCTTTTATTGGTCAAAATGACATTTCTTTTGCAGTTGGTTATTTATGGCCTCCATGTAGGAGAATGAAAAATAAAGGAATTATTTACACAATGCTATGATTAAAAAAGAACAGTGGTATGTTTTAAACATACAGACATTCGTCAAAGGCCTTTGTGTTTGAGTGTACCCTAGGGCAGGGGGACATGATCAATTGAATCTACAAGTTAAAAGACTGCTATATACACTGCTCAAAAAAAAATAAAGGGAACACTAAAATAACACATCCTAGATCTCAATGAATAAAATATTCCAGTTTAAAATCTTTATTTATTACATAAATTTAAATGATCAACAAAAATGATCAATGTAAATCAAAATGATTATCCCATGGAGGTCTGAATTTGGAATCATACTCAAAATCAAAGTGAAAAATCAAATGACAGGCTGATCCAACTTCAGTGGAAATTCCTCAACACAAGATAAAATGAGGCTCAGTACTGTGTGGCCTCCACATGCCTATATGACCTTCCTAAAACACCTGGGCATGCTCCTGATGAGGTGGCGGATGTTCTCCTGAGGAATCTCCTCCTGGATTAAAGTGTGGCGTTAGTGAATGGAACGAGACATGATGTCCCAGATGTGCTCGATTGGATTCAGGTCTGGGGAACAGGCAGGTCTGTCCATAGCATCAATGCCTTCATCATGCAGGAACTGCTGACACACTTAAGCCACATGAGGCCTAGCATTGCCATGTATCAGAAGGAACCCAGAGCCCATTGCAGCAGCATATGGTCTCACAATGTGTCTGAGGCTCTCATCCCGGTACCTAATGACAGTCAGGGTACCTCTGGCTAGCACATGGAGGTTTGTGTGGCCCTCCAAAGAAATGCCTCCCCACATCATTTCTGACCCACTGCCAAACCGGTCATGCTGGATGATATTACAGGCAGCAGAACGTTCTCCATGGTGTGTCCAGACTCTGTCATGTCTGTCACATGTGCTCAGTGTGAACCTGCACTCATCTGTGAAGAGCACAGGGTGCCAATGTCAAATCTGCCAATCTTGGTATTATCTGGCAAATGCCAATCGCCCTGCATGATGTTGGGCTGTAAGCAAAAGCCCCACTTGTGGACATCGGACCCTCATACCACCCTCATGGAGTCTGTTTCTGACAGTTTGAGCAGAAACATGGATAATAGTGGCCTGCTGGAAGTCATTTAGCAGGGCTCTGGCACTGCTCCTCCTGTTCCTCCTTGGACAAAGGAGGAGTTAGTGGTCCTGCTGCTGGGTTGTTGCCCTCCTATGGCCCCCTCCATGTCTCCTGGTGTACTGGCCTTTCTCCTGGTATCTGCTCCATGCTCTGGACACTGTGATGACAGACAAAGCAAACCTTCTTGCCACAGCTCGCATTGATGTGCCATCCTGGAGCAACTCCTGTGGGTTGTAGACAACGCCTCATGCTACCTCTATGGTGAGAGAACTGACAAAATGCAAAAGTGACCAAAACATCAGCCAGAAAGGATGAGAACAGAGAAAAAGTCTGTGGTCACCACCTGCAGAACCACTACTTTATAGGAGTTGTCTTGCTAATTGCCTCTCATTTCTACCTGTTGTCTGGTCCAATTGACCAACAGCAGGTGAAATTGATTCACAATCAGTGTTGCTTCCTAACTGAACAGGTTGGTTTCACATAAGTGTGGTTGACTTGGAGTTACATTGTGTTGTTTAAGTGTTCCCTTTATTTTTTTGAGCAGTGTATTATGTTGATTCAACAAAGTGGTAGTATGTCTCTCAGAGGAGGTCTTTAACAGACCCATTAGAAGGAAGCACATGACTTGATGAGCTCCTGCTGAAACCTCTGGAGAGTAGCAAGTACACAAGACAGTGCTGGAATTAACATGATGTAATGCCTCAACATGTGACATATTTGTCTGTCTTCTAATTATAATAAATATGTCATTACAGAGATTTATTGTAGGCCCTTAAAGGTTTCAGGTATATAGTAGTGTTCATTGTGTGTTCCATCAGTGTATTTTCACTATGGCTCTTATCCAGAACTATGTGTCGCATTATTAGGGACCGGCTGCTGGAGACTGAGGTACCTCAAATGGAGTGGCCTGCGCTTAATCCACACCTGAATCCCACAAAAAACTTACGCTGCATAGAGGCTCTTTGCTCTGTACCCCAGAACCTCAATGACCCGAGGGCCGCCTTTCAATAAGAGTGGGATGCCATTCCTGCGAACAGCAAGAGACATTGTTGTCAAGCTGTAATTAATGCTCAAGGCCACAAGGCAAGTTATTGAGACATTTGTGTTGGGGTATACCCATGACTGTTGTCATCTTTTGTTTCAATAAATTGAGAAAATCACCGTTATATGCTTCTACTTAAATGCCCTACTTTCATGATATATCATGAACATTTTATGTTTTCCATAAATTTCACCCAAGAGCCAAATACCCCTTATATTTTGTGAGTACGGTATATGTTATGCTGATGCTTATGACAAACACAAGCCATTCATCCATTAAAATCCTGTAAAGCGCTTTGTGACAACATGTGTTGTGAAAAGCGCTATACAAATATATTTGATTTGATTTTGATTTGATTAATCTTGGTCCATTTGAGCTACATATATTTTTGCAGAAAGTTCTGAGGCATGTATGTAAACCAATAAATAACTATCCATCAGTTAGCTCATTCAGTTTCCTCCTTTGTGCACAAAACCTTGGTGTTGTGCCCATGAGACTGAGGATTGATTGCAATATGGAGAATGGCATTATTTTCGTGAATGTACGTGACCTTAAGGATTTAGTTAAGCCAACTTAGCTGGACTTCTCTCTTTCCTTGTTGTAGTCTTCTCTTTGCTCCATAGCTAAAGGACTGTCTTTCTTTCCAATTGATGCTTTTATACTCCATGAACTGATAAAACAATGGGCAAGGCTGTTCAGCTGGAACAAACAGAGCTAAACATCTGCACATTTTGGACAGAAATGTATTGGTCCCTGCATATGTTGCAGCAGGGTTGCCAACTGTCCTGCATTCTTGTGCCGAATTACGACTCCCCCGCCAGAATCTGACTCTCCTTGGTGTGCACACACATCACGCAGCAGTGTGGGCACAACACATTACACTCTGGACTCCTGTTGAATCTTGCATTTTCCTTGACAGCAAACAACAGAACATCACTTAAGCAGTAGTTGTATTTTGTTTTACAAACTGAAGAATTGTGTAACACATAGGTTTTACAGTGTTGTTCAGTTCTAAACATTGACACATACTGTTATAGGTTGACAGTATGGCTGGTAGAGTTTGGAGGTTAGATGTTTGCAAACAGGAGAACATCTCTCAGGTTTAAATGCTATGTTTGGTATAACCATTAAGGGCATCTTAAGAGGGGTGGGGAGGTGGGTAGAGAAATTATTTTGCCAGTGCTATTTTTATAACCTCCTTATGGTACCTCTAATTTGAGCAACCTATTGCTAGATGTTCTCTGTTATTTTAACAACTAATGCCTCTGAATGTCTACTCTTTGTTTGAAACCTGGGATTTGCCTGTGAAGACTCTATTTGTTGTTAAAGAAGTTAAACCAACACGAAGACCACACAGAGCTTCCTGTGGGATAAAAGCAAGCAGGTGGGAGGCTGAGAAAAATCAGAGCCACTGCAGGAGCACTGAGCTAAGCCAATACAATGATTTGGAACATCCTGAAGTAAAAATAAACCATTGGTATACTAACAACCAGACACTGAAAAGGTTGGCCAAGGACAAAAGCAGTTCATGACAGAAGCACTGTGAGAATTGTGAAGAAAAAGCAAAAACAACAGTGACAATACCTGCAAGGGAAGGTCTCCAGGGAAGGTCTGAAGGGAAGGTCTTCAGGGAAGGTCTCCAGGGAAGGTCTGAAGGGAAGGTCTCCAGGGAAGGTCTGAAGGTAATCCGCCATTCAAAGATGAGCAGAAATATATTTAGAGGCCATACCACAAGACGCAAAACACTCGTGAGCAGTAAGAGTCTAAAAGCCACATTGGAATTCATAATGTAGTGTGACACTGGTGCTTAGAGTATAACACCTCACATTCAAGTTTTTGTAATGTGTTTGTCCTGCAGTACTGACATGGATATTCCTACCTCATGTAGGATTCGAATAGGAAGGTTTGTTAGAAATAACGAGGACACAATGAAACTTAATAACTTTATCAATTAACTCAGAATAAACAAAAATAGCAAAATAGAAAGCAGGCCTTAGGTGAAAATGTATAAATATACAAACGTTGCTACCTGGGTACACTTCACTCCTCTTTCGTGCATGTTTTGACCCCAGTTCCACTAGCAATAGTCACTGCTCTGCTCTGCTCCGTGTCACTTGCAAAATCATAGCAATTTCTGCCTTTTCTCTCTTTCTGTCCCCGACTGTCCGCAGGATGATTCTACTTAAATGGTGATCCTCGAAATCACGACTCCTGGCTCGCTATCTCTCTCTCTCTCTCTCTCTCTGAAAATGAAATCAGTCACAGATATGCATAATGCAGAGAGAATCCTATCACTCTTAAATCTTGAAAAGAGTGAAAAGGTTAAAAGCTATCTATACAATTTAAAAAAATCTCCACAGGGAAAGCAGTTTCACAAGCATACTGTAGCGTCGGTCCAATGGGGGACGGCGCTACATGCCCCTGTGTATTGTTCTGTTGATGTGATGTCTGTGCATGTGTTTATCGGTTATGTATTTGAATATTTGTGCCGTTAAAGTTACCCTGTGTCAGTTTATGCAGTTGTATTCTGTCTGAGCCTTCCTGCCATGTGTGTGTGTAATGTTGTCTCATTTATGACATTCCCTCATGTTTCGTGTACCATTTGGGTCTGTTCTACGTTATCACGGCTCTATATGTAATTACACTGCTCAGGTAATTTATTAAAAGAGTCTTGTCACGTTGATGATGGATATGTCTGCTGGTCTGCTGTCTCTCTTTTTCACACCACGCTACAATACAAACACTACCTCAGCCTGCTTCGATTTCAGAGGGAATTTCCAGAAGTCAAAACTCACTAGTATATAGTATGCTTAATCTGGCATACTATATACAATTTTCTACTTTTTCTGAGCTATACAAATAAATGTAAAATTCTATTTAAAACTGTGTCATATGCTAGTCAACCGCTTCAGAAAAAGATTCAGAGAACTGGTCATAGGTCGGTTGTTTCCATAGTTGAATCACTCATTTCTCTTTTACTTTTTGTATTTCTTATCACCTTCTTTCATGATGATTTCATGACAATGCATGTCATTGCATTTTAGCTTTTGTTAACATTTTGTCATAAAATTATTTCTCTTTTGAAATCATACAAAAATTTGGTGATGACGACAATTGCGACGAAATCTCACTCAAGCGAATCGAAACACTCAAACGCCTAACGTTAGTTGGTCTGACTAACTTAATATACTACCAATCAACTGCATCAATTGTGTTAAATATTGAAATTACATCTGGTGACTTGACTAGGACTTGAAATTTAAGACTTGGGACTTGACTCGAGACTCGCTTGTATTGACTTGGGACTTGACTCGAGACTTGATTGTGAAGACTAGAGACTTACTTGTTACTTGCAATTTAGTGACTTGTTCACATGTCTGGGGATTGTAGCTGTTGTTTAATTAAAATTGCATATTATTCACCCCAACGAATACCCCAGCTGGGAGGGGGTATTATTTCAAAATAGCCTTGCCAAAATTCTACTGCCCCCAGCTTTAATTATTCCCAGACTTGGGAAGAAAAAGCTGAGTATCCTTAACAAGATGATCAGTCAAATGAATAGCTCAACGAGAAGATCAGTCAAATGGCGTTTATCGCTAGAACTGTGAGCAAACAGAGTACTTTCCTCATGCACCTGGTTCATCCATCTTCGCCATGTCTAATTGTAGCACAAATGAATACACACCCCATGGAGATTCAGTCCATCATTAGCAAACTCCATTACTGAACCATAATTACAGGATATCGTATAATTCGTTTACAAATTCAGTAAAGTGTACTTGATGAATTGGCTTTTAAGGCATAAATTAGTGTAAGGAAAGTGAGATTTAAGAAAATGGAAGTCTTGAAATTATTGCTACTTAGCTAATTGTTAAAAAATGCAAATAGATGTTCAGACATTTTAACTTTGTACAGTGCTGACAGAACTAAACCTGTATATTGACTACAAGACAGATCTGAATGATGATGCGACAACATAAGAAATTAACATCTGGTGTTGTTAAAAAAAAATACCCCCCCCCCCCCCCCCCCCCCCCCCCACACACACACACACACACACACACCACCACCACCACCACCAACAGGTCAACGCAGCGTAGAACAGGGCCTGCAGAAAACTTGGCTCTAAGTCCCTGATTGGTTGGCCACTGCTCACCTATATGCACAATTTCTGCTGAATTACTTTATTTATTTTATAATAAATATAAAAAACTAGATCATGTAGCCAAGGTTAACAACAAAAGTTTACACAAAGTAACTAAACATTTCTTAAGCTTTCCTTTGCCCAGGCCTTTCATCTCAAAGACAGGACACTTCTGTTTTTTTTCCGACAGTTCAGGCAGCATATTCTGAGCATGCATTTACCCTGCTGTTGCTAATAACACCTGGCGAAAACATATGCTGCCTCTCACCTGGAGTTTAAGTCGTGAACATACCTGTGTACCAGACAAGGAAAAAATTAAGTTTTTGTCATTTCAAGGAGTTTTAAATCTCTGGAGTGACAAGGGTGTTTGTTCAAAGAATAATCCATAAATATTTGTTAGCAGCTGAGACAAAACATAAGATGACATTTTGAGTGAGTGCTAAATATGTACTTTGAAGCACTTGCTGTCAAAGATGTACTGCATTAATAGGCCATATTCTATTTTGTGGTGTGTTGCACAACCTTTGAATGTTAAACAACAGAAAATGAGATGGTAAAGCCCTTTGGATGGTTTCCAGAGATGTATAGATGTAAACAGAGAGTTAAATCACAGGAAGAAAGCCTTAATAATCATGCTTCACTTTCAGCCCACCAACTCATTTGTCTTCCATCATATGATATTTGGACAGAGTAAGAATGTGTCCTCTGTGAGAAGGAAGACAGACAGTGTGCAGTAGCTGATCATGCCCATCAGGCCCAGGGCATGATCCCATCACTCAGATCATTACCAATCACACACGGCTCCTGGTCCGCATGCTGTAGCACACGCACACGCAAAACACACACACACACACACACACACACACACACACACACACACACACAGACACACACGTACACACACACTCACACACATGCGCACACGCACACACACACACACACACACACACACACACACACACACACACACACACACACACACGTACACACACACTCACACACACGCGCACACGCACACACACACACACATGTACACACACACTCACACACACACACACACGTACACACACACTCACACACACACACACATGTACACACACACACATACGCACACACACACACTCACACACACACACATGTACACACACACACACGTACACACACACTCACACACATGCGCACACGCACACACACACACATACACACACATGTACACACACATGTACACACACACTCACACACACACACGTACTCACACACACACACACATGTACACACTCACACACACGCACACACACACACACACACTCACACACACGCACACACACATACACACACGCACACACATACACACACACACACGTACACACACACACACGTACGCACACACACATACACACACACACACACACACACATACAGTTGACACTGAGATGGGACTTAAATGAGGAGGCAGTAAAAAGCTGCATTATTTAGCTGCATGTCAATAGTCAATAGTAGGGAACATGTCTACTCAAGAGGCCAATGCTCATTTTACTCCACATTTTATTTCCAAAAAAATATTTTACTGCTGAGTGCTGCACAATTTTTAATCCATAACACCATTGGACTTTGCAGTACTAATGAGCATCCCAACCAATTACAGACTATATATGTAGGTAACTGCAGTGTACTTTGGTAAGATACGTAGACATTAAAAATTGTAGTGAAGCACACAAAGTTTTCAGACAGAGGTACAGAGGACCTCTCTCTGATAAAGGACCCCCTCTCTCTCTCTCTCTCTCTCTCACACACACACACACACACACACATATATAGTGAGAGAGAGAGATGTAGTAAAAAGTCCAAAGTGCAGAGTAATACCAAACATTTCCAAGAAACGGTTCAGAGGTCCTTCATCAGCTGTGCCGTGAAAGTGGTTGTGCTAGAACTGCTGATGAAGGACCTCAGTCAGAAAAGTTCTGTTTCTCTAAAACCTTGCGTATTACACAGCAATTTTGTCCTGTGTATCTCAACAATGTCGCTGTTCAATTTCTATTGCTGGCTGGGCACCTATTTATTCTCAACACAGCAGTGATGTGGTAGTGACATGATGGTGTGTGTGGTGTTGGTGTATCAGACACAGTCACTGCTGGGTGGGGAGTGGTCTACTGCCCAGAAATATCCACCTGATGGTGAATACTATGGTCAGAAAGCAGCTATTGACGTAGAGGATGAAGGGTGGGTAACCCATAGGCTGCATGGGTTACAGCGTAATTCCATGGGTTATAGTCTAATACCAATGAATACTTTCAGTTGGTTATGCAATGGATGATTTGTCACCACATGTTACTCATATTATGTTTGCTATGTAATATGTAATGCTGCACTGTATGATGCTTTTGGATTGACCTGTTTTCTGAGAGAGGAAAAGGATTGAGTATGTAATGCCTAATAATGTAATGTAATCTAATGTATCTAATGCCTTTAGATCGATCATTATTTCATTATTTAATAGATGATTTGTGGGTAGAGGTAAAATAAGCCAAGCCTTCCAATCTCGTTTGGTCCATCATAGGCCAACCTGTGCTTCAAGTTTGCTGTGTGTTTAACATAATGCTCCCCCTTATTTAAGATGCAAATACTGACAAATCTGACATCTGATGTATTTGGAAATATGTTTTGAATATCAGTAATATCACATTAAAAAGCATTTATCCAAGTGCAGTTGCAGGTGAATGAAAATACTGATTTACTACTTTGTTGGTGTTTTTTGTGGCTAGTTATCCTTCTGAATTGTCACAGTAGCTAATGTGATTATCACAGTACCATTGATCAACGTCATTTAGGCTATCTATGTTCAGCACCTTGGTGGTAAGCACACATAGAGCGAGAGACTCTGGATTACTGCTCAGGCTAGCCTGGGTATGACTGAATTGGCTGACAATTATAGTAAAGATGAGTGTTCAATTTATCTGCTTCCTTAATCTTGAAGTGTAAATGAGAGATACCAATCTGAGAAGTAACTTTCCATAGGCTATATCTCACTACTTTTCATAGGTTATATCTCACTACTTTATGAGAAAGGAACTTAAACATTAGATAACAATTTGAACACAGAATGCATTGGTGGTGATTATTTCCCCTTGCAAAGGAACATTTCAGAAGTTCATTTGCTTATTTAAACAGAGTAGTGTCCATCAGTGCCTTCAATGTCATCATATTCACCTTAATTAGATATTTAAATAACCAATTACATTATAATCTTTGGTTTATTTTATTTTTAGCAATTCCATAAGTGGTAAACAACAATACATAAGGCACTTGAAGTGAGGCAGATTTACTCTTAACAATATGACAGTACTTTGCAGTACCATAGGACTGCTGTATTAAATGTAATATAACACATTGCAGAAATACACAAAACTTCTACATTGCCACAAAAATGCCACAAACAGAGAAGTATGGCAAGAGTACCATGTTATTACAGGAATGTGGCATACGCCTACACCAGGTTACAATACAAACACTGGTAAAAAGAACTGGCCTGAAAAACAACAGATCCTACAGCACAACTAATACTGTGGTGTACTCTTGTTGTTTATTATAAAATTTATTATTTTTGAAAGAGAATTGCTATTATTAATTAACTGTTATTTTCAGAAAATCTAGACTAGCATAATCTCATCGCAGATTTGTTCTGCACATTACTATTGTGACGTTCGTGGGTCGGCGAAGGACGAGACACAGAATCCTCTTTGGACTGACGTCACTTTTATTTTAACAGAGAATTGCGCAATAGCGAGCAACATACAACTCTCACACACACAGCAACGTGTAAACTTAGACAACGACGAGCACAGGACACTGCGCGAGCGCACATTAAATAGACAAACCACATTAGCCCCACGTGATTACGAGACGATTCACAGGTGAGACTAAATTAATCACACGACATAACCCTAACCACGGATATCCACTGACGCAGACAAAGCACGTGGACAACGTTGACACACGCCCAAAAGGGAGGGGCCGGGGTCCTCAACGTGACAACTATCATTTAATGTGTCCAGAGAGACTCCAGTTTCCCAGTTAATTCCTGGTGGAAAGTTATTTGAATAATATTTTTTATTATTCAAACTTGCACTTGTATAGTGCCTTTCAAATTTTCAGGGACACTTTACAATCAACATTTTAGACACATTACTTAATGTGGAGTGATCAATTCTCCTAATCCCATGTTTTTGGACTGTGGAAGGAAACCCACGCAGACAGGAACGCCAGACACCAGTAATATTATTTGTGGGTAATGATAAAATATTCGAACACGACTAGTGCTGGTAGTCCTAAACACCGCATCACTGGCATCACAACTGCATCTGCTGCGTTTCACCCATGTAGTCTATTCGAATCGCTCTACAATGAGGTCACCGTTGCTAAGATACAGCTCAAACAAGCGTGCGCACATAGTGCACTGTTTTAACACTATCCAGCAAAAAGAAAACAAAGCTTTAGCCAAGTTAGCTTAGTGTTTCTTAAAAGAAGGAAACAGCTACAGAGTTTATTTTCCTTAATGGGGTGCATTGCTCATTCTTTCCGCTTCTAGCTCATTGAACTACAAAGCTAAGTTAACCAGTTAGATAGTTATTAAGCTAACGCTAGCTACCTGGGGCAGGTTAGTTAGCTACCTGTGCAGCTGGACACCTTGAACGGTAACCAGAATCTTCTGAGGCAGCTCGGCCACTTGTGTCTGAGGTTCACAGCTAGCTTGGCCAGGTGTTGCACTGATGGATCTTTAGATCCGTCAATATTTAATCAAAGCACAGGACAAAAACGGTAACAGAACCTTTCTGCCATCAGTTATGAAGCCTAATTCAAACATAGTCTTAATCGTGGTTCATTTCTAATTAATAGCCTTAATTGCTAATTAAAGTTACTGTCCTGTAACTTTTTTAACAGCTCGCCGTCCACATAACTGTAGTGTAACGCTTAATGTCTGACAGATCCTGTGGCTCTGAAGAAGGCGTATGGCGCAATTAAAAACACAGCCTGTGGAAAGACGGAGGCTGTGTTCAAAATAGATTACTACATACTGTATACTGCATACTGGACTCAGTATATACTGGATACTGCATACTGGTCCTCGTAGTAGTATGCAGTACAGTTTCCAGTATGCGACAAAAGCAAAGCACACTACGGGGTCACGTGAACGTAGCGTTGCATGATGGGATGCTGTACACCACGAAGATAGCTCTGTTCGCGTACTGGAATATTTTGCGGAAGTAGTAGGTCATCCGGGTATGTTTCGCGTACTGGAAATTTTCATTTTGGTCACATACTGCGTACGGCATACTGAATTGGGGCTCGATCAGTATGCCAGTAGTATGTAGTAGACTATTTTGAACACAGCCCAAGTATCTCTAGGCGTGTGTGTGTGTGTGTGTGTGTGTGTGTGTGTGTGTGTGGATGCACGTGCCCTCTGGTGGCGGCCCGGCCTCCCCACCATGACAGACACCATATTAGACTATTACAGACAGCAAAAGGCATTGATACCATAATTCAATTGAGCATCAAGGAATTGAACAAACATTAAATAAATAAATAGACAGATAAATGTAACAATTGGTAGGCCTATTGTATGAAAATCATATAGTCACACTATATATTTAAAATCAAAAAGTTCACATTTGAAATGACATAAGAAATATCCATGGAACTGTTATGTTGTACTTTTATCGTGATATGTTATATAAACAAAAAAACTCTTGTTTTCAGTTATTGTATGTCAGAGACATTCGAATATCTAACTGCATGTTGACATTTCAGTAGCATGATGCAATAATCACACTCACAGCTCTGTTGGAGAGAGTTATTCATTTCTTTATTTAGATTCCAGACACTGAGGCTAAATTTGTTGGTACAAACACTGCTAAGACATTGCATTAAGTTCTGCAAGATGCACCTCAGTCTGCAATCATGAAGGATTCAATGGAGGAGTGGAGGGCTTCCCATCCCCACTGCAATAATGCAGTGCTCCCTCCGAGCTAGAGAGTGACAGCAGAATCAGGCTGTGCTTCAGAGAGATACCACAGCCAAAGATCATTTGTTGCAGCCCTTCTTTAGATTGCCTTGTCTCTTTGACATGCTGTGATTTTACTGTGGCTACAGCTAAATGGGCTTTAATAATACAAGGAGGCAGCGCTGAGCTTCTGTGTGTTATAAAAGAGAACCAACAAGAAATAGATCACCAATATCATGCCTTTCTTCGGATGTTTTTAATTAAAAAAAGAATTAAGCTCACATTTGGGATAAGCATTTTTATATAGCCTGTACATTTTTTTCCACTACAGACTTGTATTCTGGTTATTTATGGTAAAGTAATATTGTAATATTTTTATATACATTTAAAATATTATATATTATAATATTATATTATATTAGATATAATTAATATTGTAATATTGTGTAGTATTGTAACGTATCCATTCTTAATTGTAGCATAAATACAAAACATTTGGAGATGAGTTGCGCTATCTTTGACTCATGGGTTGTGGAGTGAACATCCCTAAATCTGAAGCCAAGCTGCATGAGAGATAAACAACTGCTGTCTCCCTGAGGAACTATGGACCACACTGGAAATTTATATCTGTCTGAGACTGAGAACTGTTGCCTAATGTGTGTAAGGCTTATCTGAGCATGTCTGCAAGTGGCAGTATTCAGCACTTTTAAAGGGCTGATTTCACAGTGGATCATCTATTAAATGTTAAAGCAATGATTCTGCCTGTTCTGAGCGAAGCACGCTTGATTAGAGATGCTCCACAGAGCACTCCTGCTGCTTGCACATAAGTTCTTCTTGCAGTGTCATTGTAACCCACTTGTTCTGTCTAATGAATGAGATCCTGCATTGTGTTCTGGTGGTGTTCAGATGCACTGACATTAGGTTACACTGCACTAACGTTAACAGGTATGGCTGGTGTTACAGTAGCAACATAGGCTACAATGTTTCATTGCACTGTGAATGGATTAAGAATCTAAAAAGTTCAAAAGAAACATGTAAACACCTACCTGTGATGACACACACATAAAAGCATCAACAGTGTGTGTGTGACAGGCTTGGCTGGAGGAATAGAGTTAATATAGTTAGCTAACAAAAGAAAGGTCATGAGCACATCTGGGTTTTCTAAGCGATGAACTAGAATTAGTTTATCCATTCCCAAAACAAAACCCATCAACATTTACACAGGAGATAGTGTTGACCAGAGGTGGGGACTCGAGTCACATGACTTGGACTCGACTCAGACTCGAGTCATTAATATTAAGACTTTTGACTTGACTTGAAAAAATATTCAGAGACTTAGACTTGACTTGGACTTTTACACCAATAACTTGGGACTTGAATTGGACTTTAACCTGTTTACTTGCAAAGACTTGAATTTTTTTTTTCCCCCAATCTAAATTTTAAAACGCATATTAATATTTATAAAGTGCGCCCCATTAATTTCATTTCCGTCCTTCTGACGCAGACCGGTGTTACACCAGATTCTGTGACTGTCGAGTTTTGTGACCACAGGGGGCGCTATTTCACAGTTTCTGTTCGGAGGCACAAACGCTTTACGAATGCTACGTAAACTACGCTGATGCACTTTCTTTACTCGTTTTGTTGGTGTCCACGAGCCAAAATATGACAGATGTTTATATTTACATTTTATCATCTCTTAATTACATAAATGTACTTAAACAAGATTTACCATCCCCTCACCATTGCAGCCAACAAAGAAATCATGAATGGGATGTACAGGTGAGCCTTTTTAACTGGGGTCACCAATTCTGACGGCAGCCATCAGAATATGTGACCCCACTGAATCTCCAGGTAACAATAGTACACCGTGACCCCACAATAACAGAAAACAATGAAAAAATAACCCTAACCTTTCATTAGTCTATATTTAAACATTTTATTCAAATGTTTAAAATAACCATTCGTAATGACAGCATCTTGCTTACGATGAAGCTTGCTATTTTCGTGTAAAATCATGTAACGAAACAATCTTGTTTAAGTACATTTATGTAATTAAGAGAAGATAAAATGTAAATGATCTGTCATCTTTTGGCTGGCGGACACCAACAAAACGAGTAAAGAAACGCATCAGGGTAGCATTCGTAAAACGTTGGTGCCTGTAAAAAAAAAAGACTCGAAAGGACTTGAAATTCCAAGTTTCAGACTTGGGACTTGACTTGACGGTTGCCTGTCTTGACTCGAGACTTGACTTGAGTTGACTGTCTTTGCTTGAGACTTGACTAGGGACTTGAGGATAAAGACTTGGACTTACTTGAGACTTGCAAAACACTGACTTGGTCCCACCTCTGGTGTTGACCAAAACACATCAACACATGGATCAAGTTCTAATCACACATGTTACACTTTTATAGAGATTTAGTAGATGCAGCTTGACTCAACATGGCCTGCCTCTAGCTGCATTAGAAAGTGCTTTGACCCACGTGAGTTCACATGTACCTACATAACTGCTCTGAACATGCCAGCACACACAACACAGGTAGGAGGTACAGGTGTAAACATGGGGAAATGTTATAATTAGTTGTTATAATTGAAATTAATTATATATAATTTAGATTAACATAGACATATTCTATAGACAAGTCTATATTAACCTGGTACATTATGAATAACATGCTGAAGGATTTATGCAAAGGCGAGGTGTTGGAGTCAGATGGTTCTTCAAGTATTCATCATCTGGATTTGTGTATTTTGGTACATTTGTGTGTGTTGTTTTTTCAGCTGGATTGTAAGGAGATCACAGATGACTGCCTAATGATGTACTTGGAGAGCAAACCACCACCCAATCAGTTCCTGTGCCGTGCGTATCTCTGTCAGGCTCAGCTGAAATCGCCACACGTTGTCGCCACCGTGGTGAGTAACCCTGTATAACACCATGGACGTGGAGCGAGAACGAGGTTGACTCATTCGCTCAGTAGAACAAGATTTATTAGGGTCAAATCCATAAGAAAGACTGACACAGACAAATAACCAACATTTAGAGACATGACAAACATGAAGCAGAAACTAGATATACAACAGAAACAGGAACTAAAGAGAAGTTAGGGTACAACTACTTAACAGGACTCAAACAAAACCAGGAAGACAAAGGTACTTGGAAACACTCAGAAACATGGGACTACATGCAATGACCAGAACAAAAGCTAGAGACAGGATATAAATACACAAGGAATAACGAGGCAACTAAAAAGAAACAGGTGATCACAGTAACGAGAGGTGGAGTAACAAATGACAGGGCATGGAAACAAAAATCACATAGGAAATCTAAACAAGAGCATATGGAACAAGAAGACAAACACATGTTTGACATGCGGGGGCGGAGCCAGATGCATCACCCTGTTGGCTGCATTTTTAGTGACTTCTAAATGATATTATGTCATATGCTATTAGAGTAACTGATCATATATCTATTTCCCAGCAAGTGAGCATATAGAAACAGTCAAAGAATGAGCTGCTGAGGGGATAGCACAGTGCTTAGTCTTCATTTGAAATAGAGCAATTACTGTGATGTGGGTGCAAAGGGGAATTACCAAATCAAAAAGAGTTAATTTATCCATCAGGGAGCTTCACACACATTTCCATTCACCGTATCGAATATGTTTTTGCCTGGGCAGTGTCTATGAACTTTCACAGATGTAATGATTAGCTATCCATCAGTGACCCACTGAAAGTTCACACCCACAAATCATCTATAATATGCTTCAAGAGAGAGCAAAACTACTCATGTCAATGTTATTCCTCATAATTTACATTTTTTTGACTGACTGAAAAAAAGCAATTTCTTTGCAGCTTTAGGCTTCATTAAGTTGTCCTAATGTGAACTCAGAACTAGTATATGTCTATCTTGAGAGCATGACCAATAGTTCTATTAATATTCATTATTTTTTAAATAATTATTCCAATAAGACAACATAGTCAAAAAGTTAAAGTTACACTAAGTTGGCCAAATGTGAACTCAGTATCAGTATATGTCTATCATAAGTAGGGCTGCCATGATTAGTCGACTAGTCACGACTATGTCGACTACTAAAATAGTCGACGACTAATTTATTAGTCGATGCGTCGTTTTTTTCCTCTCCAAACTGCTGCGACAGTTTCCACTGCTGCGTCTGCGTTTCTGTCCTTGACGTACATGCGCAGTTTAGTGGAAACCGGGGTAGACAGTTGACGACATCCCAGGACGTTATACAGACAGGCTCTGGTATCGTGGCTACCCGGCTACGGAACTCAAAAGTGCGGGATCATTTTCCGTAGTCGGGTTCCGAAACGCGTGCAATATCTGCAAGGCAGAACTTGCCTTCCACGGCAGCACAACCACGTACTTGAAGCATGTTGTGGCTACTTGTGACAACGACGAATAGGGACCGTCATCTCTGTAATCTAAATTGCTCGTTAGCTGCTAAAGTTACCATAAACAGAGCGTTAACTTAGTACTTACTTATCGCAGGGTTGCCAACTTTTTTTTCGGCGTGAGATATCGGATGTGTGGTGTGTGAGCGTGTGAAGACGGTCAAATGCGTGTCTCTCACTCTCAATGCGTGAGAGTTGGCAACCCTGCTTATCGTGGTAACTGTAAAAGTTAACATTAGTGATAGCGATTGGTTTAATTAGCCTTAGCACGCATTCGTGTATTTTCTGTAACGTCAGTGAGACCAAAACTTTATTTTTGTGAATAACTCCTTAGTTTCAGGTCCCTACCTAATTTGATTTAAATGTAGCGAAGTTTGATGCCAGAGACTAATGAAAGAAAGAAAAACCTAAAAAAAAAAAATCTTTATTAATGTAGGCCTATTTTTGTGTTTTTTAAGGCAGTGCCTTATCCTTATTTTAATAATTGTTTGTTGCAACAAGCTGCATATTTCATTAAAGGTTTAATGAACTATGATCTTAATTGTTTTTATTTTTAGTTATAGCTGAAATCTAATGATGGTTATATAATAGCAGTTGCATTCTAGTGTGATAAGCTGTATGTTTTATATTCAATTAACGTACAATCCGACTAGTCGACTAATCGTAAAAATTAATCGTTGATTAGTCGACTATTAAAATAATCGTTTGTGGCAGCCCTAATCATAAGAGCATGACCAATTGTTTTATTAATAATGAATTATTACTTCCAATAACTGATTTCAGACAACACACAAGTCAAAAAGTCAAACCTTTCATTTAAAAATATAAGTCTCCATTCGTTCAAGTTAAACAGCACTATAGGGCCTATTATGATTGTCAGTTCCCTCAAGGAAGGGAAGAATAAGCTCTTAGACATGGAACAGGAGGGAGGCGAGACCAAGTAAGGTTTTAACGTCACATGTGGAAGAATCGTGGACTGTGAAAAGACACAGTGTCACTGAAAACTGGATGTAAGCTGTAAGCCAGGCCAAGAACTTTTGTGGCTAATAACTGCATGTACTGGAGATTTCATGGGGTTTTACCTAAAAAATAGAGTTTCAGCAAGTGAGCTGTGTCAAAATAAAAGCATGAAGCAAACGCTCAGCATCGTTAAAGGGTTAAAGGTTCCATATTATTGGGAAAGGCCTGTCAATCCCTCCATTAATGATAATAAGAAGCAAGAATATCTTGGAAATAATGACTTGGGTCAAAGATGTAAAACTTCAACTTTCTCAAGGTTACGTTTCCTAAAATTGCAATTTATCCATAGTTTCATAATCCTTTGTAGCATATGTAAAGTAATAATGTGTAAAAATGCCCATATTTGCACTTCATACAAGTGCATTTTAGTCATGTGACCTGAATCAAGTCGTCTACTTATTTAACTATCGTGCAAATGTTATGCTCACTCAGGGCCAATTTTTGCAAATTTTTTGCCAATTTTAATTGTTGCT
This sequence comes from Brachyhypopomus gauderio, assembly GCF_052324685.1. Lineage (NCBI taxonomy): Eukaryota > Metazoa > Chordata > Actinopteri > Gymnotiformes > Hypopomidae > Brachyhypopomus > Brachyhypopomus gauderio. Next base: position 9,259,676 of record NC_135225.1, on the reverse strand, counting down.
TTGAACTCAAATGGACAAGATCATATTTTTTTTCTGTTAGATATCGTAAGAGCAGCAGCAGCACAACTGCAGTCCCTTATTCATCGTTATATCTCGTGTGAAATTAGCACAGACTTTAATCAAGACAGCAGATGGAAAAGTACTGCTCCACTTTTCAGATAACTGCAAGGCCCACTTCGGCTTGTCTTTGGAAACCTCTATAGCTTTGAGATAGCGCATCACAGCCTTATCCAGGTCTTCCTGTAATCAGAACACAGACAGAGGAATGTACTATGTTGCCTCTGTTGAAACACAAGAGAATAGCAAAAATGTTGCCGCAGCAGCATACAGTCCCTGGGTCCAAGATGAATTATAATGATCCCTGTTCCTGTCCTGTTCTCTGACACACACACACACACACACACAAACGCACACACACACAAACACACACACACACACACACACACACACACATATATATATATATATATATATATATATATATATATATATATATATATATATATATATATATATATATATTAGCACAGTTAATTCCCCTTTGCACCCACATCACAGTAATTGCTCTATTTCAAATGAAGACTAAGCACTGTGCTATCCCCTCAGCAGCTCATTCTTTGACTGTTTCTATATGCTCACTTGCTGGGAAATAGATATATGATCAGTTACTCTAAACAGTAACAAGACAGAATAATTAAACTAGGCTCAGAATCCCAAAAGCACAACTGTGTTAAAAAATCATTTTAACTTCGAAAAGTGTTGAAAGTAATGATTCTTCTGCCATCTTTTGTCAAAACAGGCCTTGAATATTTTCGTCCCTGTCCTGACATATCTCTCACCTACCTGTCCAATTACCTGTCTGTCTATCCAGTTGAAATCTAGTTTATGAAGCTCCTGGTGCATAGGACCCTGACCTCAACCTCACTGAACACCTTTGAGATGAATAAAAAATTTTTTTATGAGCCAGGCCTTCTTGTCCAACATCAGGGCCTGACCTCACAAATGCTTTTTTGACTGAATAGGCATACATTCCCACAGACACACTCCAAAATGTTGTGGGAAGCCTTTTCAAAAGTGTGGAGGCTGTTATAACCACAGAGGGATGTGTAACTCTATATTAAGTGTTTTAACAAGCTCATACAAAGCTCATACCCTCTAGAAATGAATATTTGAAAAAATATTGTAAATGTTAATCTATATCTCTTTTAGTTTTCTATCTGTCCTTTGCTCTTTCTTCTGTCTTTTTGGCTCGCAGTCACTTTCTACTCCTTTGTTTCTCTTGCTCTTGCAGGTACCACTTCCTGGTCTTCAACGCATCACTCCTGTACTTCCGAAGTGTGCGTGCTTTCCTGCGACCAGGCTGCCGTCAGCACCTGGTATCCTCCCTCACACAGGTGCTTAGGGCTCTGGAGGAGGTGCAGGAGCCTGATCATGCTTGGCGCGCTGAACTTATGCTGTGAGTGCTTCCAAATCAGCACTTTCATTCTGAACATGTTTGCAAGTTAAGTTATGCAGAGGGTTAACGCTGTATTGTGTAGATTTATTAAAAAACACAGAGATAGCCTACTGGTTTGGGCTGATAGGCCTCTGTAATTGTAGTCATGGATATTATGTAGATGTAGTTATTATAGTCACTTTCCAGCTGTGCATATAACCAGACTTCCCAACCACCTCCTGCCTTTATGTTCAGGCTCCTTGTTGAGTGCCTGTTGGATGCCGGGAAAGAGAAGGAGGCTGTAGCTTATGCCAAGGTCACGTCTGATTTTATAAAACAGCACAATCCTGAGCTGTATCCTCGGATTTTCTCCACACAGGTAATCATCTCTCCTTCTTCCCTCTCTCCAGTCACACTATTTATTACATTTTTCTTGGACAGCTGAGCCCCTCTCCACACTCTCACAGTCTTGGCAGCACATTTCTCAGCGGAAGCCAAAAGTGTTGTTTTCATTTTTCGTTTGCTTATTTTCCAAAGTGTCAGTTTTCTATTCCAGGCTTTCTAATTGCCATTATGTGCTGAAGTTCTGACTTAACATGATTCACAGGCTCAACATAACCTCATAGAATTCTCCAAAGCTCTAACGAATGCAAGCCCCAAACTGCATGTCATCTACAAAATACAGAATGTTAAGAAGTAAGTAAAGTATTTCATGTGTATACAGTAATGTTGTGCATTATCTTTTTTTTAAGTGGGTACACTTGTGTAAAGTAGGTGTACTTCTGTAATAGGGCAACATAGGTGCTCCTATATCTCACCTGATAGATCAGTAAGGTGTGGCAGCGGAAATTCCAAGGACAGGGGTTAGATATATGAGCCAGCACATCACTGTCACAAGAGTGGTCGCAGAATACTATAAATTATTCATATCAGCTATAAATAGTTAACTGTCAGTTTGCAAGGACTTTCTTTGATGTTTCTTCAATAATTTATTTGTCTTTCTTTTGCGATTGCTCCCCACCCCCAAGTCAGAGCTGATGTTTTTATATTTGACATCAAAAGCCGTTGCTGTGTTGACTTATCTATTGAAGCTGTGGTGGGATTTTTATCTCAAGGCTTGTAAATAAGTGTTGGGAGATGAATCTCCTTCTCTCACCCTTTATGACAAAGCTCTTGTGGGCCATTTTCCAAACAGAACACAATAAATCCTTAGTTGTTCTTCATGAACTATAACTTCCAAGTCTTTGAGCACTTGAGGATCATTGCCTCAGGAATGTCTTCTTGGTTCTTCATACAGGCCTAGTAGTCCACACTGTCCCACAGCCTGCTTTCTACCAGGCTGCCAAAGTCTGAGAGAATGGTCTGAACTTGTTTGTCTGCTTGTGGTGTCCCCAGCTCTTCTGGAGTGAATGGATGCAGGAGAGAGCCTGCTGAGCTGAAGGAGTCTGCTGACCTGAAGGAGATTGCACTCTTGCTGACTGAGTCATCTCACGCCCAGTCAACTGCCTCTCGTACCTCTTGTGGCTCTTCCATGCCAGTAGCTGATAGGTGGGTCAGTTATATAGTGAGTATAAACTAAAGACAATCATATTCACGGTCGCTTACACATTCACCCACATTTCTACATACCCTATCACTAATAGGGAAGCAAGTATTCAGTCTGCTGTAGACAGAGCATGTTTAAGTATCATATAGATGCCCTGATTCCAGTGGTGAATATCTCATGTGTTACGGCAGGACGGAGCTCCTGCTGGAGCTGGTGTTCCTTGCGCTGCAGTTGAAAGACCATGGCACAGCAGCACACTGCTTAAGGGAGCTGGAGGCCGTTGACAGCACCGTGAGTGGACCAACGGGCCGGCTGGCTTTTTTAACTGCAGCGGAGTTGCTGTGTTATGCTGGTGAGGTGGAGCTCAGGTTTCTGGTCGTGCTCTCTTCTCCCTGCAGACTGTGGGACAGCGCATCATGATGGAGTGTGTTGAGTGCGAGCTGGCCCTTCATAAACAAAAAGACGGCACTGAGGACTACACTAAAGTCAGTGTGGAGGTACTAACTTGTGATTCATCGATTAGGTTGAGTGAAGTTGATGGAGTGTTTGTGAAGCCTCCCAACGGGCAACATTTGTGATATTCGAAACTTTTGAAAGATTTGGACAGCACAGTCATGAATCAATCTGTGCTCAATTGAGCATGTCTGTTTACTGTATTCAGGCCCAGTTAGCAGCAGTACACCGATTGGATGCATTGCTCCAGAGGGCAGTGAGAGAGGGAGACGCTCAAGTGACACAGTGTGTGTGTGCTGCTCTATGGAACATCTGTCTTCCTCTGCTCCAGCCCAACCTCCGCAGGAGCATCAAAAGAGTCCTGCTTACACTTGCACATGCACTGGAGGACATCAGCAGGTGTGTGTGTGTGTGTGTGTGTGTGTGTGTGTGTGTGTGTGTGTGTGTGTGTGTGTGTGTGTTTTTCTGTTAGCTTTTATTCAGTGTTAAAAGTCAGATTTCCTTTTAATTAACCTTTCATTAGAGCCTGGGAAATGAATGATATCTCAAGAGTAAAGAAATATTTAACATGTAAATAGCCACGCTCTGTGTGTGTGTGTGTGTGTGTGTGTGTGTGTGTGTGTGTGTAGTACACTGCTGGATGTGCGGTGCCAGGTGCATGCTGAGCTGGCTGTGATAGAGGAGGAAGAGGAGAGACTGGAGCCTGCAGTAAGACACCTTCACCAAGCCCTGGCCCTAGACGAGAGAGGCCAGCAGCAGCAGAGCCTCTCCTTCTCCCTGAACCTCCTTCAGCTGCGCACCAGCCTCTACAGCGCCCCCGTGCGCCCGGAGGACCACGCCGCCAGGCTCATTCAGCAGGTCTCACCACCTGCAAACTACAGCGCTCTAGCTTCCCTGTCATTTGGACAACGTGTGTTTGTGCTGTAAACATAGAGTGAATGAATGAATCTTCAACTTATATAGCGCCTTTCTAAATACCCAAGGCCGCTTTACAATTTTAACACAGGTACAACCAATCACACTCCGGCGAGTAGCGGCAGCCAATTGCGCACAGCGTACACTCTACCGGGATCCACAGCCCCCTGGGGGACTGAATGGGGTGCAGGAAGGGGAGAGAGGACAGACCCTAGTGGCAGAGCACCATCCACCACTGGGCATACAAGCACACACACTCAGACAACTGCTTTTTATTGGACATGAAGGGACAAAGACACACACTCAGGGAGAATTTGTCAGGGAATCAGGGACTGCCAATTTACCTAATCTCCATGTCTTTGGACTGTGGGAGGAAACCGGAGACCCCGGAGGAAACCCACACAGACACGGGGAGAACATGGAAACTCCACTCAGATAGGGACTTGAACCCAAGACCCCAGTGCTGAGAGGCAAATGTGCTAACCACCAAGCCACCATGTTGCTTTTTTAGAGCTTTTTATCCGAAATCTACTTGTAGGCAAAAGAGGGGAGTGGCTGTGAACCCCATGCTGGCAAGTGCTGGTATTGCTCTGGCCCCTGACGCCTTTCAGATGGTTCTGGATGCAGAGCGTCTTCCCAAAGGTATCGCTTGGTCTTTTTGACTCTCATCTCACTCCCGCCGATGTCAGTACACATGTCATGAATATTACAGCAGTGATGCTGGACAGATGCTAAACGCTGATAGGACTCCAGACTGGAGCTCCAGTCGCCGCTCCACTGGCGTTTCCACATGCCCTCGGAATGGCAGAAGGATGACTCCAGTCTCTGTGTCGTTTGATCTCCCGCTCTCCCTCTGTGAGAGCACAACGGCTCTCTGAACCGTATTAACCTCAGAAACAGCATTACACATGCTTTGCCTGTATTTGACAGCAGTGATGCTGTGTGTATGCCTGTGGGCTATTGCTGCATAATAAGGATAAAAAAGACATGCAATTATATCGGTATACATTGCAATTAAAACCTTATTTTGGCCAAACTGTTTATACTTGGACCGAGTACTTGGACAGAAGCACTCATCTGGAATGCTGAGACTGTTCAGAATGCTTCAATTCACTAAACTAAGAATTCACTAAAATGTGTTCATTTGCATATTATACTCTGGCTACATTAGTATAGCAAAATAATGGTGATGATTAGAAAACAAAAACTGGTGTAGCCCTAATGTACAATGTATGATGTGCACGTGTGTAGTTGTATGTTTTCTGTGGGTCAGATTCACCAATAACCCACTCCATTATTCAAGCACTGACAGGTGTTTGAACTGACAACAGTAGCACTGTTGACCCTAGCAGATATGTGCGTGTGTGTGTGTGCGTGTGTGTGTGTGTGTGTGTGTGTGTGTGTGTGTGTGTG
>NC_135225.1:9223914-9248914 GCF_052324685.1 Brachyhypopomus gauderio | reverse complement strand
CACCTGATTCAGGAATATGGCTTTTATTTTGGCATATTCATATTTCTCTTGGACCGTCTATGTCTCTCTAGGGAGGTGGTGCTTCTGGTCCTGTTGTGTGATTCTGTGGCTCAGGGTCTTATTCAACCTTGGTGTGTCCCACCTGGAGAAACCAGTCAGGCCTCACAGCCACAGACTGGCAGGGCAAAGAAAGGTGGCGGGAAGGGTACAGAGAGATCGGCCTCAACTCAGGCCTTTCCTCTGGAGGCAGCTGCTGTGCAAGACATCAAGAAGGCACTAGAGGTGAGGGAGGGGAAGCTGGGATGTAGCAGAGAATGAGGAATATTGAGTAGATTGTGTCAGAGGATCTGCCCTTTACCCACTGTTTACCTGCCTAAGCTGACCTGCAGTATGTAGTTCTGTTCAATAACACCACGTTCCAGACACTTTCCCAGCCCATGTCAAAGTTACTGGAGCAGACAGGCTGGCTGGAGTTCACGTAGAGAAGTACTACTAATGAAAAGAATGTGTGACCTGAAAATGGCACGAGCCCTTAAGGTCTTGCCTTCTCGACCCAGAGTTCTTCCAGGCCCAGAGCAAAGCATGCTGGTACACTACGGCTAAACCCAGTGTACCTGGACACACACACACACACACACACACACACACACACACACACACCTGTACATGTGTGTGTAGGACAGGGCTGCACTGTTAAGAAAAAACAGGCTTGTGTAAGAGTTTGCTTCACCTTCCAGCCATTTCTCCTAATTCAGCAAAGCGGATGCTGCCCAGAACCCACACGAAACGTTTAATTGATTAAGGTCATATTAATTCAATTCTCATCAGACTGTTAATTAGATGGGTTAATTAGACCTTAATGTGTTCAGAATGTAAAGAGTAAAGGCAGATCTCCAGGTGAAGCATTGACTCCTTCAGCTCCCTAATGATACATAACAGGAATGATGCAGGTTATACACAAGAATTTCCCAGCACAGCTTCACAGGTTATGGCGCCAATAACAACATTGTGACAAGAACTTAGCTTTCCTTTTACAATTTATTTCACTTAAATGCAACTGTGCAGACGTGGTGAATCCTCTACTAAAGGATCACTCCATTCCTGCACTTTTATATATTTTTTTAAATGGAAATGATTCACTTATTGCCTGCTTTAGTAGCCATATTATTGTACTTGAGATGGTCTATTAAATTGGCCTTAGCGTTTTCAAACTCCATGCTGAGAGAGTGCAGACTGGAAGGAGGTAAGATCTGAGTCTGCAAAGAAGCAGGAACTGAGCAGTGACAATGAGAGCCGGTGGGTGTGGAGGTTCTGAGTCTCCCTGCAGGGCCACCAATAGCACCTGATGTCCCAGCAGACTCGCAGCATGAATGAATGGCAGGGATTCATAGAGTACTGAAGTGATGGATGGAGAGGAAAGAAGGAGTGATGGATGGAGAGATTCATTTCTGGATGGATGGATGCTTATGTTTTGTCTGGTTTGTAGCTGTGTGACTATGCGCTGCGGTTGTCTAATGGGAATGGGGAGAGAGTGCCCATCATAGCCAGGAAGCAGGTTATCAGCACATGGGTGAAAACTAAACACTTGCTGCAGCAGCAAGTTGGTATAGTGTTAATTCACCACATATTACCATTATATTACCTCTGGTTTTTTGCCGCATTTCTTCCTACACTTTTCTCTTTTTTCTACCCTGGGTCCCAGAGGACTTGTGTGTCGTGTGTTGGTGTCGTGTGTTGTTATTATAATAATTATCAATTTGACTAATATTATTAAACAATGAAATTATGATTATGTGGACTTTGCTTGTTTTCACATTTATAAATAATGTATTTGTAAAAAAAAAAAAAAAAAAACCTCGTGCCCCGAGCGCCCCCTCTGGACAGACGGCGCCACTAGCATTTGCCTAATCGAATGGCCGGAACAAGTAATGGAACTTCCGTAAAGAACTGTACATTTAGAATGCGCTCAGTTCTACTGTGTGTAATAATGCATTATTTGGTCATATTTTTGATTGTATAATAACCGGTGCTCAACCTGCACTTGGCTCCCTGATGATTCCGAGTCCTAATGAAGAAGTGAATGATGAAGTGCTGCATCTAGACAGCTGCGTATAAGGTGACTGTAACTATATCTAACCTGCCAGGCGTTTGTGGATCCAAGTTAAGCCAGGTTTATTTTCAGAAGGACAATCCAAAATGATAGACAAGAGGATAGTCAAAACCAACACTAACAAATGACCAAGCCAGGGGGGCATCAAGATCAAAGTGAGAGGAAAGTGTGAGTCAAATACCAGCAGAGCAAACAAACACATCAGGCAGACACTTCCAAAAGGGGTAAGGCAGTGGAGGAAATCACAGAATTACAAAACAAGGTCAATACAAGAAAAACAGACAGTGGAGAGGAACACGCAGTATGCACTGGGAGTACTGGTAATGCTCCACAAAGGCTGGGACAGCCAGGTTTAAATAGGCAGGTGTAATATAAGTAATACTGTAATCATACTCTAATACAGGAGTGGCCAACCTGCGGCTATTTGCCTGGTTTCATGCGGCTCCCCAGCCGGTCCGCTCTCACCTGCACTAACGGTGTGTGTTGTGGCCCGGTTACTTCATCAGCTCTGAGGACGACACACTGCTACACCTTCGTGGTGCGCGGTTTGTTTACAAGCCTAGCGAGACGCTAATACTTTTAAAACCGGCGTAGTGGAAAACACGCATTTGACTGTCTTCACACGCTCACACGAGTTACTAATTCGCCAACTACTGGCGATCGATCGATCGCGATATAATACTTATTTTCTTGTGCCAGTAGGTGTGTCTGTGTGTTGCAGTGTTGCCAACTTAGCGACTTTGTCGCTATATTTAGCAACTTTTCAGACCCTCTAGAGACTTTTTGTAGTAAAAAGCGACTAGCGACAAATCTAGCGACTTTTTGTGGTGTTACTAGAGACTTTTGGAGACTCTGAACACACACGCTCTTCAGTTGCTCCTCTGGGGCGGGTGCTGCCGTGAGCCCCGCCCCACAACACTCAGTGCAGTCTCACTCAGAGCAGACCCTCACCGCTCCACGTCCACACTGCAAATGAACTGCGCATGCCCAAAGCTGCCACTGATGCCCCGCCCCATATTTACAGAGCGGGATGTAAATATAAATGGTTAGTCTTCAGTGAGACCATTGACCAGTGGGGAACCGTCAGGGCCCTCTACGCCCTCTCAGAGGGCCTAAAATATTCTTAAAGCATTATATATATAATTATCCAATTTTATTTTATCTACTTACAGTTTGACATTCGACATCTAAACAATTACAAAAATATAAGCAAATAAAATATTCACCCGTGTCTATTCAATCTGTGTTGGAAGGTGAGGGGTTGAGTGGAAGCCTGTGAGCCTGTGTCTCCCCCTATCAGGACTGTGATGCCCGCTGTTCGTTTACAGAGGGCCTGGCAGTTATAATTCAGCGCAATACCAGTTTCAAATGACAGCAAAATTGACCAATCATATCTTCTCTCTTAGTGGGCGGGCTTAACTGTATGATAATTTCCGCCCGCTGTGGCAACGCTAGCTGTCGTTAGCACCATCGCTAGCTAGTTTCGATTCATCCCTTTGACGTCCTCGTGCGCGTTGTTTACATATTCCGCTTCCGAGAACCACGGAGCTGTGAACCTTATTTTGTTTGGAAACTTATTTTGCTTAAGATGTTATCTAGTACAGATATTATTGTTTATTGCGTTTTTAAAGCTGTACTGTCGTCTCAGTTTTTCTTTATTTAGTTTATTAAGAAAGGAAAAAAATAATTTCGGGGGGAGGGGGGGGTAGTCCAAGTCATGTGACTCGAGTCCCCACCTCTGCCCAACGTTATTCCTTTACAGCTTCAAAAAACATGTATTATGCAAATTAGATGATGACATCATTTAGAGACTTCTAGCGACTTTTAGGACAACCAATAGCTACTTTCCTTACTGAGGAGTTGGCAACACTGGTGTGTTGTTCCTCAGAGTCAAAACGAGGCAGTGGCTGCCATGTCTCGTGTGTTGGTTGGAGTGGAGATGGTGTCTTGTAATAGCAACCCCAGGTTGATGGAGTTCACTGTACCCAGTCTTGCTGTGGTATGACCTACTGTGATTTATTAAAGAGGGTTAGCTTAGCTGCCTTTACTGTGGCCCTTCCAACTAATATATCTAAGTGTGGTTGTTGTTTTTTGGGTTGTTTAATGTCTTTATTTTTTTTCTATCTTTATTTCTCTCTGTCTCTGTAACAGCTGGCGCGAATGGCACCGGACTGTAAGTGGTCCGATCTGGTGGCGGAGCTATATGTGTGGACTCAGCTTGCTCACTTTGCCCACCAGAGCTCTGATCACGACCTCATCATGACCTGTACCCAGAATGCACTGCAGCTAGAGCAGGCTGCCATTCATAGCACAAAGGTCACAGTGTGTAGCCTGTAAGTAAAGCAAAACTAGAGGAAACATACGAAGAAGAACATTAACATGTAAAGCTCAATGGTTGTATAAGCCTAGAACTCCAAGATGGAAATGAAAGTAATTTATATAATATTCTTTACACAGAAAAAATGTATTACAGAAGCATATAGCAAATCTGCCACCTAGTGGCCTTAGAAGAATATCACTGTACATGTGACTGCTTGGCATAGTCCTGGATATTTGTAAAATAAACTTTATGTTGCAGCAATTTTTAATTTACACACATTATGCAAATCACAGAAAGCTGGTGTATGACTCACTAGCTTGTTACACCAGGCTATTAAAAAAAATCAACAAACATTGATTCATTTACACTGGGATAATTTGTATAATTGATTGTAAACTAAAATTTATGTGACTGTATATGTGCGTGTTTGCATGTGTGTGTAGGTACAGTGTTAGAGCAGTACAGGAGATGCTGAGCAGTGATGCATGTTTGAGAGGACTGAGCATGCTCCATCAGTGCTGTGGCCATCCTGTCCGTTACGTGGCCGCACTCGGCGCGCTGCAGTCCAGCATCAGGTCAGCGTGCAGAGCGCGACTGCTCCAGAGAACACCTCCCCTCACTCAGCTATGTCACGAGCTGAACCTGTATGAACTCAGAGTTTCAAAAGTATTAAAAAGAACTCTTAAGTCACAGGTTGAGGGAACACATGAACATAACCCAATAGATTCCCCTTTTAATGGGGTTTTAGAAGTAGTAGTTTAATGTTCAAGTGCCTTGAGACTAACATATCTATTATACTGTTATACTATCAGTTGAAATGAAATTAGGAGACGACGACTCTGACTTTGTCTCGACTTTGATATGACGTTAACTCATATGATGGGCGGTCACCGTTGCATTTCCTCTATGCGTATCTTGTATTCTCCATCCTGTGCATGCTGTGGCCTCCTTCCCCATGTTGTGCTCCGCATGCAGGTTGGCCGAGCAGGCGACTAGCTGGCCACTGTGTGGGAGCGCAGCCAGGCACTACTGGAATGCCTGTCTCCCTCTGCTGGCCTCCCCGCAGTATAGACAGCAGCTCCGGAGACCGCTGGAGCTCATTCTGAGGGCCCTGGCCCACACCTACCCCCAGCCAGCCAAAGTAAGAACTTAACGCTCATAAACATGATTTCTTTATGCCTTCTCGTTATCATAAGATGTTTAACTTCTGCTGTAATTGTTATACAGTAATTATATGGTAATTACCATGATAGAACATGATAGTATCAGTAATGAAAATGTTTATTTGATTTTGCTCAATAAATAATTTGTTACATTGTGAAATATTCACAATAAAGATGAGTGTAATGACATTTCAACTCTGTGGACAGAAAAAAATAAACAGTCAGATGAAAAGTCAGAAGCAGAAACAGACAGGGCCTGTGACCCCAACGCTGGACACTGACAATAAGACACAATTAGACTAAACATGCTGTCATGACTAGTCATGTGGAAAAGGAAACAAAAGCATCTTGCGGTGAGAGCTTTTTTTAGCAACAAAAAAGTCACTTTTGTGTTCACAATTATATTTGGTTTGTTATTCCTTTAGGTAATGTGTATCTACATTGTGATGTAAAATGTAAGCCTTTCATATATGATTAACTAGCAAGCAAAATAAGTTTAACTGCATTGGCCGGGAATCGAACCCGGGCCTCCCGCGTGGCAGGCGAGAATTCTACCACTGAACCACCAATGCTGTCATAGAGAGTGAAAAGGGGCCTCTCAGTTTAAGCAGGAAGTAGGAGAGCATGTCAGGAGGGGGAGGAGCGGAATAGCTTAGAGCATGTGGTAGCAGAAGGATCACTGAGACGTGCTCAAGTCTGCCTTACAGCACAGCCACAAGCAAATATTTGTTTTCTCAACTCCTTCATGTCCCCCTTGTTCTGTCCCCGTCTCCTACAGCCCCCTCCCGGCCCCTCCCCCCGGTTATGCTCATATGTCCACGCTCACTCTCTCAATACTGATAGGCCATGTGAGGTTGTTGGGTAGAAGGGCTGGTGGACATACAGGGATGGGGGTTACAGGAAGGGAAGGAGACAGGGGGAGGGGCTTGGGGGAGGGGCTTTGCGGAGAGGCTTTGTGGAGAGGCATGCCTTATTCCATGTGCTTTCAGGTCAAAGTAATAAAGTCATTTTACTTTCCTTTCTCATTCCTCCAGCCACACACACTCACACACATTTTCACCCTCTCTCTCCCTCACCAGATCTGACTGAAGATGACCTGGCCATGAGAGCAGCCATGTACAATGCGCTGTTCCATATCTACACGGACAACAGCGACTGGAGGGGTGGCCTAAAGCTGCTGGAGCAGGCCATCAGAGAGGTGCCCCACACTCCCCACAGACTGTGAGCAGATTGGCCCGCTTCCGCGCCCCTCACTGGGACATGGCCTTAATCATCAACAGCATCTACAGCAGTGTCTAGTGCTGTCGTTATCAGTTATACCACTCATCTAGTATTTTGCTGATTATTTTAAGTGGGTATTCTGCGTCTACATTAAAGGCTATTTGTTTTGTATTGTGCATTTTTACTTATGTAGTCCTGTGTACTCTGGTGCAGTACTTTTATAGTCATACCACTCCAGTGTACGCGCCATATAAGTAGGATTGATAATGAAGCCTAAATCGAACTATGAGTATGAGTGTCTGTAAAATATAGATTATGCCTGCATGACATCATGAGAGAATCACGTTGCTGCAACATACATGTGTCTCTGTAAATGGCTAATCTTGCTTTCTTTTGTATGTGCGTGTGGTGTATGTGTGTGTGTGTGTGTGTGTGTGCACATGCACATGGGTTTTTGCAGACTCCTCTATAAGCTGCGGGTGCTGGTAAAAGCCCAGCTAGGAGAGAGCATTGTGCTGGACATGCAGAGGTTTTCCCAGGGAGAGCTGGCTTGTGCTTTGATGTGGCACCGTGTTGCTCTCTCTTCCACAGACACTCAGCAGCAGCTGGCCTGCTACCAGAATGCAATCACGGCCCTACAGGTAATAGGGATCACCTTGTACAGCTCCAGAGAGCAAGATCACCCAACATCAGCATGTGTAGCCTGATAGAATCTACTGAACATGTTACATGTTAATCAGCTGTTGCAGATGTGACTCATATATTGTTTAAAACAAGTGCTTACTTGGACCATTCAGAACATTTATGTAATGACAGTGACATCTGCTGGACATTTAATGTATTGCCCACAGTTAAATTTTACCAATCGTCCATGGCCATACCGATACTGACCATTGATGCTGATGCTGTCTTGTGATGTAACTATAACTCCAGAGTGCTGAAAGTCAGTGGCAGAAGGTGGATATTCTGCTGGAATTTGGACAATGGCTGTACTGTAACCACTACCCTGTGGTTGACGCACAGCAGCAGATACAGCAAGCCATAGACATCCTCCTTCTCACCAGCTCCCACCCCAGTAAGAGCCAAAGTAATCCACCTAATTGCAGTCACTTATAGTACAAATACAGATGAGCAGACGAGTGGTTGTTGTCATCGTGTGCATACGTTTGCGGTTCAGTGAGCTGAGAGGTTCACCTCCTGGAACAGGTACAGGATCTCTATGGTGCATGAACGTCTGCAAATGAAATATAATCCCCCTCACAGGGCTTGTTGATGATACAGAAAATGGTTCATATGTTTCTCGTTTTCACATTATTTTCATTGACTGTCTTTAAAAGCACATTTGGTCCTGTTAGAGACCCCAGAGCAGCCAGAAGGCACGATGCCCGAGAGCCGTCCATCTCAGCCGGACGTGGAGGATGCCACGCCTGGGCCTTATCTGACGTGGCCAAAGGAGGTGCAGCATCTCGACGGCCTGGTGCAATCACACACCCTCCTCGCCCTCATGGAGTCCAGAAAGTCTCCCCAGCACCAGAAGAACCTGCTCCTGGCTCATTGCTTTGTGCTGCAGATCTGGCAGGTTCAGACCACAAGTTTTTTGGGTTTTTTTTCCTTGTATGAATGAAATCATGGGTTTCACCAAACACTGTACTTCCCAGATGATTCTTCCTGGGCAAAAGAGAACCAAACCCAAAATTAAATGTAATGGTCCTAACAGCAAATCATTGGTCAGAAAAAGAACAAGGTTTCCTACTCACTGCTGTAGTGAATAGTTGGGGGTATAAGATGTAAAGGGGACATTCTCTCACATAGCCTTCGTATACACAGAGACTGAAATCATGTACAGATTTAAATCGTTTGATGTAAACTTCAAACATATGGATGTTCAGACTTTTCCGGTTTTTGGTTGTTGAGCCCTTATATATAGGAAATAATATAACATTGTGCAATTTTGGGGTTGGCCCCTTTCTTTTGCAACATTCCTGCTTCATTGGAAATAAGACAAAGGCAGAGTGCTGGAGTACAAAGCCAAAGCATTCGAAGCTGTGATTGTGCTATTAGTTGCGGGCTGCACTCTACTGGGTGTGGAACTGTAGAAATGCTCCTGTAGGGCTGGACACATGAAGCCAGTGTCAGGTGACTTCTGAAGTGTGAGCTCTTCCCCTTTAGTGAAGCCGCCCTTAAAATGTATACTTGTTTTTGGAGGTGTCCATGGAAACTGCACAAGATGTCATCAGACAGTTGCTGTTGAATCCTGGAGTTCAGTGGCCCTAAAACAACAGCTACAGCATCAGGTTGCATGTTAGTGGCCCCAACACAACATCAACAGCCACAGCATCAATGTGCAGGTCACTGGCCCCAACAAACCATCAATCGCTACAGTATCAGGGTGCATGTCAGTGACCCCAACACACCATCAACAGGCACAGCATCAGGGTGCATGTCAGTGGCCCCAACACAACATCAACAGCTACAGCATCAGTGTGCAGGTCAGTGGCCCGAACACACCATCAATAGCTACAGCATCAGTGTGCAGGTCAGTGGCCCGAACACACCATCAATAGCTACAGCATCAGTGTGCAGTTCAGTGGCCCCAAGACACCATCAACAGCTACAGCATCAGTGTGCATGTCAGTGGCCCAAACATGCCATCAACAGGCACAGCATCAGTGTGCAGGTCACTGGCCCCAACACACCCTCAATCGCTACAGCATCAAGGTGCAGGTCAGTGGCCCCAACACAACATCAACAGCTACAGCATCCGTGTGCAGGTCAGTGGCTCGAACACACCATCAATAGCTACAGCATCAGTGTGCAGTTCAGTGGCCCCAACATACCATCAACAGCTACAGCATCAGTGTGCATGTCAGTGGCCCCAACACGCCATCAACAGGGACAACATCAGTGTGCAGGTCACTGGCCCCAACACACCCTCAATCGCTACAGCATCAAAGTGCAGGTCACTGGCCCCAACACACCCTCAATCGCTACAGCATCAAGGTGCAGGTCAGTGGCCCCAACACATCATCAACAGCCACAGCATCAATGTGCAGGTCACTGGCACCAACACACCCTCAATCAATACAACATCAACAGCTACAGCATCCATGTGCAGGTCAGTGGCCCGAACACACCATCAATTGCGACAGCATCAGTGTGCAGGTCAGTGGCCCCAACACACCCTCAATCACTACAGCATCAAGGTGCATGTCAGTGGCCCTAAAACAATTAACAGCTACAGCATCAGGGTGCATGTCAGTGGCCCCAACACACCATCAACAGGCACAGCAACAGTGTGCAGTTCACTGGCCCCAACACAGCATCAATCACTACAACATCAAGGTGCAGGTCAGTGGCCCTAAAACAATTAACAGCTACAGCATCAAGGTGCATGTCAGTGGCCCCAATACAACATCAACTGCTACAGCATCAGTGTGCAGGTCAGTGGCCTGAACACACCATCAATAGCTACAGCATAAGTGTGCAGTTCAGTGGCCCCAACACGCCATCAACAGGCACAGCATCAGTGTGCAGGTCACTGGCCCCAACACACCCTCAATCGCTACAGCATCAAGGTGTGGGTCAGTGGCCCCAACACAACATCAACAGCTACAGCATCCGTGTGCAGGTCAGTGGCCCGAACACACCATCAACAGCTACAGCATCAGTGTGCATGTCAGTGGCCCCAACACGCCATCAACAGGCACAGCATCAGTGTGCAGGTCACTGGCCCCAACACACCCTCAATCGCTACAGCATCAAGGTGCAGGTCAGTGGCCCTAAAACTATTAACAGCTACAGCATCAGGGTGCATGTCAGTGGCCCCAATACAACATCAACAGCTAAAGCATCAGTGTGCAGGTCAGTGGCCCCAACACACCCTCAATCACTACAGCATCAAGGTGCAGGTCAGTGGCCCTAAAACAATTAACAGCTACAGCATCAAGGTGCAGGTCAGTGACCCTAAAACAATTAACAGCTACAGCATCAGGGTGCATGTCAGTGGCCCCAACAAACCATCAACAGGCACAGCATCAGGGTGCATGTCAGTGGCCCCAACACAACATCAACAGATACAGCATCAGTGTGCAGTTCAGTGGCCCCGACACAACATCAACAGCTACAGCATCAGTGTGCATGTCAGTGGCCCCAACACAACATCAACAGTCACATCATCAGTGTGCAGGTCACTGTCCCCAACACACCCTCATCCGCTACAGCATCAAGGTTCAGGTCACTGGCCCTAAAACTATTAACAGCTACAGCATCAGGGTGCATGTCAGTGGCCTCAACACACCATCAACAGGCACAGCATCAGTGTGCAGTTCAGTGCCCCCAACAGACCATCAACAGCTACAGCATCAGTGTGCATGTCAGTGGCCCCAACACACTATCAACAGTCACAGCATCAGTGTGCAGGTCACTGTCCCCAACACACCCTCAATAGCTACAGCATCAAGGTGCAGGTCAGTGGCCCTAAAACAGGGATGGGCAACTGGCGGCCCGCAAATAGATCAATAATAATTTAATAATTAAAAGAAAAAAAATACGATAGAGCAGGACTTTTTTGTTCTTGTCACGTAGGGCTACGCCCCCCCCTCTCCCGTGTCGGTGTTGTTCCTTGCCCGGTTATCGCGCCCTGCGTGTCTGTTGTTCTGGTTTCCCTCTGTCTGCCACGCACGTGTCGTCATTGTGTTCAGTTGTGTCTAGTTTAGTCCTGTGTACGTGTATCTCTGTGTTTCGCCCGTTGTCGGTTATTTGTGGTTTGTTCGGTTTTGTGGATTATCTGTCATCGCTGTTCTGGTATTTTCCCTCTCCGTTGTGTTTCTCCGTTGTGAATGGCTCTCCTGTTACGACTCCTGCCTGTCCTGTTGACCACTTGGACGGCTCTCCCGTTTTGACCCGTGCCTGTACAAACGACTTCGCCTATGGAATTCCCCTTATTAAATCTCACTCTTCTCAGTGTTTGTGTCCGCCTCCTCGCTCCGCAGCGCTACGCGTTACAGTTCTTTATGAAGGAGTAAAAATTTCTTTTTGCACTTTTTTATTAAGCAAATGTTTTGTCTTTGTTGCTTATTAAGGACATGTTAATGCATTTATATGCAGAAAATATATGTATGTTGGTGCAATAAACATACAGATCTGAATTCATTTTAAATGTGTTCTTATTGAGAATAATTTGTTGTGTCTTTAATATCCAATTATTTGAAGTGCGTGGTCATGTGGCCCTCCAATAATAGTGCTGAAAAAATTTTGGCCCTCTTTATCATGGAAGTTGCCCATCTCTGAACTAGTCGCTCTAACCCAAATCAATAGATAACGTGAGGACGGCCATATACAAATAATTAAGGTAGAGTTTGCAAATCTGTGTGTTAAGCTGAACGTTTTCTGTTGTATAGATTTTGTAACATAAATTAACACATTCATTTATGAAAGAAGAAACAGGAAGTTCCCCATTAACTGTGAAAAATGCCCATCTGCATTCATGTAATGACAACACTAGCTTATAACTCCTTCTCCTACTTTTTGGTCTTTTTACTGTCTTAATTGTAGGCCTATATTGATTTACTAATTGCAAAATATCTGCAGACAGTGGAGGGTAAACAAGTTAACTGAAGGACTTAACAATGACTGTTTATAGTTAATATTGGATATGGATTTTATCAGTTGGTGGTGTGACTTTTTTCCATTGAAAACTCACGTTTAGAAAATGTTACAAATAAAAGTCAAATTTCATTCAACATGTGCGTGTAATTGTTTTTATAATGAAGTGTTCCAGGTGCCCTAAAAAGTGCCATTTTTCCCCCCTGAGCACTTGCCCCCCAAAATGTCTGTGCACGCCACTAAATAGAGGTGTAATTAATCTGTTAAGCTTCAGAGAGCTGTCTGCTCTTTAGCGTCTGTAGGAGACCAAACGACAGACGCGCACACGCTCTCTGGTGCTCATGCTCGTTGGAGCTTTCTCCGGTTCTCTCGCCGCCTTCCTCTGTCCGTGCAGTCAGCCCAGCCCAGCATCCTTTAAGTGCAACTTCTTGCTCATTGAAAACCTCACGCTGGTAAAGACTCTCAGTAATAAGAGGGAAGTTCTGCAGATGTTGTATCATTTCTGATGAAATCAGTAGCACACTGAGTAGCACACAGTAGCACACTGTTGCTTACAAGCCATGATACAGTACCAGGTACCAGATTAATAAATTCAGTTATTAATCTCATGAATCTCGTGGTCGTATTCTGGAAGCAACAATTTATAGGCAAAACTGTTGATTTACCCCAGTTGATGGAATATTCTGATATCGAAGAGAAGCTGTCTATAAGATTAATTGTATCCGGAAGAGAAGCGTGTGTGTTCTCCAGGAAAAGTAATACATCATGTGAATAGAGACTTATCTTATAGTTTGTGGTTTCTGTGTTAATTTCCTTAATATTTGCATTTTGTCGAATTGCTGCTGCTAATGGCTCAATGAAGATAACAAAAAGTGAGGGTGACAGTGGGCAGCCCTGCCTAGTGCCCCTCTGCAGAGTGAAGCTTTGTGAAGTGATATCGTTTGTCCTAATACGTGTATTAGGAGAGCTATGTAAGGTTTTGATCCAGTTTATGAAGGATGAACCAAATCCAAATTTGTGTAGAACTGTTAATAAATATTTCCAGTTTACCCGGTCAAATGCTTTTTCTGCATCTAAAGATACAATGGTAGACTCTAATTTGTTAACTGTGCAGTAATCTATTATGTTTATTAGTTTGCATGTATTGTTGGCTGATTGTCTACCCTAGATAAAACCTGTTTGATCTGGATGTATTATAAGTGGGGTGATTTTCTCTAATCTTCTGGCAAGAGCTTTGCAAATAATTTTAATTAAGATATACGTTTATGAGTGAAATTGGGCAATAGCTAGAAGGAAGTGTAGGGTCTTTGCCTGGCTAAAGAAGTAGGTTAATGTACTGTCTGAGGACAGTATGTGATAATTTTGAATTTGTTATCATTCTAAAAAAGGTTGGTTCTAGCACAGCCCATAATCCTTTGTAGAATTCTACCGGAAATCCATCTGGGCTGGGAGCTTTATTTTTTATTTTATTTTATTTATTTATTTTTTTAAAGCAAAAGCATCAATCACGATACAAACAAAACGATAACACTGATGTTCCAGTACTTGCTTTAGATTTTGTTGTTTTCTCCCAGTTTAACATAACATTTAACAACAAAATGAATACCCCCCCCCCCCCCACCCCACTCACACACACCCACACACAATAACAAAAGACAATACCAAGGTACATATACATCATCGTCTATACATGCGTTTCTACACATAGGGATAAAGACACGCCCGGAGCTTTATTATTTGGTAGATGCTGTAGCAGGGGTGTCCAAACTACGGCCCGCGGGCCAACTGTAGCCTGAGGTCCAGTTTTCATTGGCCCGCAGCAAATTCTGAAAATACAATTGAATATGGCCCGCACAATAAATTTGAGCTCAACCCTGTTGCACTTTTCAGTTTCAACACTAGAAACAGCCAGTCATGGAGTCAAGTCAAGTCAAGAGGTTTTATTGTCATTTCAACTACATACGGAGTACACAGTGAAACGAAACAACGTTCCTCCAGGACCATGGTGCAACACAGTGCAGAGAGAGCATAAGTGCAACACAAGTGCGGACAGACAGTACAACACAATACAGACAGTACAGTATACAGAGTGCTAGGGTTAGGGTTAGCCCTAGCTGGATGCCTGTAAGGACTTGGGCCAGGCAAACCTCAATTGTATCATACATAACTAGTTCCTATGTATGAGACACCTGACTTTGGCCTGGCCCAGCATAATTTTATGCCTCAAATCTAACTGGAAACATGGCATATTGAGTAAAGCGCACAGGTGAAATGGTTCAGAGGGGCATTATTTCCTGGTGGTGATTATTTCCCCTTGCAAAGGAACATTTCAGAAGTTAATTTGCTCATTTAAACAGAGTGGTGTCCATCTCCAGCCATTGCCATAATTTACTACAGTAAAAAGCAAAGGGTACATCATATTCAAAGTACATCAAATTGTACATATATATACATATAATATATGTATATATATATATATATATATATATATATATATATATATATATATATATATATATATATATATAATGTCATCATATTCACCTTAATTGGATATTTAAATAACCAATTACATTATCATCTTTGGTTTATTTTATTTTTAGCCATTCCATAAGTGGTAAACAACAATACATAAGGCACTTGAAGTGAGGCAGATTTACTCTTAACAATATGAGTGTACTTTGCAGTACCATAGGACTGCTGTATTAAATCTAATATAACACATTGCAGAAATACACAAAACTTCTACATTGCCACAAAAATGCCACAGAGAAGTATGGCAAGAGTACTGTGTTATTACAGGAATGTGGCATACGCCTACACCAGGTTACAATACAAACACTGGTAAAAAGAACTGGCCTGAAAAACAACAGATCCTACAGCACAACTAATACTGTGGTGTACTCCTGTTGTTTATTATAACATTTATTATTTTTGTAAGAGAATTGCTATTATTAATGAACTGTTTAGATTTTCAGAAAATCTAGACTAGCATAATGAATTATTTCTCATCGCACATTTGTTCTGTACGTCCAGAGACTCCAGTTTCCCAGTAAATTCCTGGTGGAAAGTTATTTATTATTCAAAATTGCACTTGTATAGTGCCTTTCGAATTTTCAGATACACTTTACAATCAACATTTTAGACAAATTACATAATGTGGAGTGATCAATTCTCCTAATCCCATGTTTTTGGACTGTGGAAGGAAACCCACGCAGACAGGAACGCCAGACACCAGTAATATATTATTTGTGGGTAATGATAAAATATTCGAACACGACTAGTGCTGGTAGTCCTAAACACCGCATCACTGGCATCACAACTGCATCTGCTGCGTTTCACCCATGTAGTCTATTCGAATCGCTCTATGATGAGGTCACCGTTGCTAAGATACAGCTCAAACAAGCGCGCGCACATAGTGCACTGTTTTAACGCTATCCTGCAAAAAGAAAACAAAGCTTTAGCCAAGTTAGCTTAGTGTTTCTTTTAAAAGAAGGAAACAGCTACAGAATTTATTTTCCTTAATGGGGTGCATTGCTCATTCTTTCCGCTTCTAGCTCATTGAACTACAAAGCTAAGTTAACCAGTTAGATAGTTATTAAGCTAACGCTAGCTACCTGGGGCAGGTTAGTTAGCTACCTGTGCAGCTGGACATCTTGAACGGTAACGAGAATCTTCTGAGGCAGCTCGGCCACTTGTGTCTGAGGTTCACAGCTAGCTTGGCCAGGTGTTGCACTGATGGATCTTCAGATCCGTCAATATTTAATCAAAGCACAGGACAAAAACGGTAACAGAACCTTCTGCCATCAGTTATGAAGTTCAAACATAGTTTTAATCGTGGTTCATTTCTAATTAATAGCCTTAATTGCTAATTAAAGTTACTGTTTTAAACAGCTCGCCGTCCACATAACTGTAGTGTAACGCTTAATGTCTGACAGATCCTGTGGCTCTGAAGAAGGCGTATGGCGCAATTAAAAACGCAGCCTGTGGAAAGACCAAGTATCTCCTTCCTGAGCTGTATGTGTTGTGTGCTGAACAAGCCCTTCGGGTAAGTAGTTTTGATGTGTAGTTTTGGTATTTTGATGTCATGTCAACACACATAACAATATCACACCTTAATTAATACCTTAAATGTCACACCTTGATTAACAACTTCTAAGTTGTTATTGTGTCGGCACATACAGTATCTACTCGTATTGTGAAATGGTTGTTTGAGATTATACCATAACTAATGAAGGTTTTGGGAACTCTTCTAATTGCAGTTAAAGCATTTATATGAGCTCTTTTCCTTTACCGTATGTAATTACCAGGAAAAGCTTTAAATGAAAACATTTCCTCAAAAAAACAAGTAATCAGTGCAAAGAACACAGACACTGTAACGGGGGGAGTGAGGCGGCAGGAGGCGAAGGCTGCATATCATACTCTTTATTATCCATATTCAACATAAGGAGAAACAGAAGCAGGATAGGATAGCAGCAAAACAGTGCTCTTATACCAGACACAGTCCTCGTATCCGACGGCAGTAAGACGACAGGGAGGGACCAAGTCCAGTGACCTGAGGAATAGTCTCCATACAATGTGCAGCACTGGACTGCGCGACCTGTGGGCTTAAAAAGGTGGCAAACATGACAGGCTACATGTGTCAATACTGAGCTGATTGGGACCTGGGGAGTGGTTTGGTGCTCGTGTGTGTGTGTGTGTGTGTGTGTGTGTGTGTGTGTGTGTGTGTGTGTGTGTGTGTGTGGCGGCCCAGCCTCCCCACCGTGACAAGACACTCATATTAGACTATATTACAGACAGCAAAAGGCATTGTTACCATAATTCAATTGATCATCAAGGAATTGAACAAACATTAAATAAATAAATAAATAAATAAATAAATAGACAGATAAATGTAACAATTGGTAGGCCTATTGTATGAAAATCATATAGTCACACTATATATTTAAAATCAAAAAGTTCACATTTGAAATGACATAAGAAATATCCATGGAACTGTTATGTTGTACTTTTATCGTGATATGTTATATAAACAAAAAAAACTCTTGTTTTCAGTTATTGTATGTCAGAGACATTCGAATATCTGACCACATGTTGACATTTCAGTAGCATGATGCAAGAATCACACTCACAGCTCTGTTGGAGAGAGTTATTCATTTCTTTATTTAAATTCCAGACACTGAGGCTAAATTTGTTGGTACAAACACTGCTAAGACATTGCATTAAGTTCTGCAAGATGCACCTCAGTCTGCAATCATGAAGGATTCAATGGAGGAGTGGAGGGCTTCCCATCCCCACTGCAATAATGCAGTGCTCCCTCCGAGCTAGAGAGTGACAGCAGAATCAGGCTGTGCTTCAGAGAGATAACACAGCCAAAGATCATTTGTTGCAGCCCTTCTTTAGATTGCCTTGTCTCTTTGACATGCTGTGATTTTACTGTGGCTACAGCTAAATGGGCTTTAATAATACAAGGAGCACTGAGCTTCTGTGTGCTATAAAAGAGAACCAACAAGAAATAGATCACCAATATCATGCCTTTCTTCGGATGTTTTTAATAATAAAAAGAATTAATCTCACATTTGGGATAAGCATTTTATATAGCCCGTACATTTTTTTTCCACTACAGACTTGTATTCTGGTTATTTATGGTAGGGGAATATTGTAATGTTTTTATATACATTTAAAATATTATATATTATAATATTATAATAATATTATATTAGATATAATTAATATTTTAATATTGTAAAGTATTGTGACATATCCACTCTTAATTGTAGCATAAATACAAAACATTTGGAGATGAGTTGCGCTATCTTTGATTCATGGGTTGTGGAGTGAACATCCCTAAATCTGAAGCCAAGCTGCATGAGAGATAAACAACTGCTGTCTCCCTGAGGAACTATGGACCACATTGGAAATTTATATCTGTCTGAGACTGAGAACTGTTGCCTAATGTGTGTAAGGCTTATCTGAGCATGTCTGAAAGTGGCAGTATTCAGCACTTAAAGGGCTGATTTTCACAGTGGATCATCTATTAAATGTTAAAGCAATGATTCTGCCTGTCAGGGCCGGAGTGGGACACTTTTTCAGCCCGGGAGTTATATCCCCAAATACTGCCCAATATTATTTTTCCCTCCCAATCGGCCCAAACTAGAGACTGACATGAGCCGGCCCATCGGGAATCCTCCCGAATCTCCCGATTAGCCACTCCGGCTCTGCTGCCTGTTTACATTTACATTTTATGGCATTTGGCAGACGCCCTTATCCAGAGCGACTTACATTTTTTATCTCATTTTTATACAAGTGAGCAATTGAGGGGTAAGAGCCTTGCTCAGGGGTACCTCAGTCATGGCCTCAGGTCTGGGAATCGAACCCACGACCCTCTGGTCACAAGACCAGTTCCCTAACCGCCAGGCCATGACTGCCCTGTTCTGAGCGAAGCACGCTTGATTAGAGATGCTCCACAGAGCACACCTGCTGCTTGCACATACGTTCTTCTTCCAGTGTCATTGTAACCCTCATGTTCTGTCTATTGAATGAGATCCTGCATTGTGTTCTGGTGCACTGATGTTCAGATGCACTGACATTAGGTTACGCTGCACTAACGTTAACAGGTATCTCTGGTGTTACAGTAGCAACATAGGCTACAATGTTTCATTGCACTGTGAATGGATTAAGAAACTAAAAAGTTCAAAAGAAACATGTAAACACGTACCTGTGATGACACACACACATATAAAAGCATCAACAGTGTGTGTGTGACAGGCTTGGCTCCCCTGGTAGGAGGAATAGAGTTAATATAGTTAGCTAACAAAAGAAAGGTCATGAGCACATCTGGGTTTTCTAAGCAATGAACTAGAATTAGTTTATCCATTCCCAAAACAAAACCCATCAACATTTACACAGGAGATAGTGTTGACCAAAATACATCAACACATGGACCAAGTCCTAATCACACATGAGATTTAGTAGTTGCAGCTTGACTCAACATGGCCTGCCTCTAGCTGCATTAGAAAGTGCTTTGACCCATGTGAGTTCACATGTACCCACTTAACTGCTCTGAACATGCCAACACACACAACACAGGTAGGAGATACAGGTGTAAACATGGGGACATTTTATAATTAGTTGTTATAATTGAAATTAATTATATATAATTTAGATTAACATAGACATATTCTATAGACAAGTCTATATTAACCTGGTACATTATGAATAACATGCTGAAGGATTTATGCACAGGCGAGGTGTTGGAGTCAGATGGTGCTTCAAGTATTCATCATCTGGATTTGTGTATTTTGGTACATTTGTGTGTGTTGTTTTTTCAGCTGGATTGTAAGGAGATCACAGAGGACTGCCTAATGATGTACTTGGAGAGCAAACCACCACCCAATCAGTTCCTGTGCCGTGCGTATCTCTGTCAGGCTCAGCTGAAATCGCCACACATTGTCGCCACCGTGGTGAGTAACCCTGTATAACACCATGGACATGGAGCGAGAACGAGGTTGACTCATTCGCTGAGTAGAACGAGATTTATTAGGGTCAAATCCATAAGAAAGACTGACACAGACAAATAACCAACATTTAGAGACATGACAAACATGAAGCAGAAACGAGATATGCAACAGAAACAGGAACTAAAGAGAAGCTACTGTACAACTACTTAACAGGACTCAAACAAAACCAGGAAGACAAAGGTACTTGGAAACACTCGAAAACATGGGACTACATGCAATGACCAGAACAAAACATGGAACAAGAAAACAAACACATGATTGACATGCAGGGGCGGAGCCAGATGCGTCACCCTGTTTGCTGCATTTTTAGTGACTTCTAAATGACATTATATTAGAGATACATGTGTCAGAGAACAGGACAGGAACAGGGATCATTATAATTCATCTTGGACCCAGGGACTGTATGCTGCTGCGGCAACATTTTTGCTATTTTCTTGTGTTTCAACAGAGGCAACATAGTACATTCCTCTGTCTGTGTTCTGTTTACAGGAAGACCTGGATAAGGCTGTGATGCACTATCTCAAAGCTATAGAGGTTTCCAAAGACAAGCCGAGGTGGGCCTTGCAGTTATCTGAAAAGTGGAGCAGTACTTTTCCATCTGCTGTCTTGATTAAAGTCTGTGCTAATTTCACACGAGAGATAACGATGAATAAGGGACTGCAGTTGTGCTGCTGCTGCTCTTATATGTAACAGAAAAAAATATGATCTTGTCTGTTTGAGTTCAAAGCAACAATTAAAATTGGCAAAAAATTGGCTAAAATTGGCCCTGAGTGAGCATAACATTAGCACGATAGTTAAATAAGTAGATGACTTGATTCAGGTCATATGACCAAAATCATTAGTTCCAAGATATTCTTGCTTCTTCTTATCATTAATGGAGGGATTGACAGGCCTTCCCCAATAATATGGAACTCTTAACCCTTTAACGATGCTGAACGTTTGCTTCATGCTTTTATTATGACACAGCTCACTTGCTGAAACTCCATTTTCTAGATAAAACCCCATGAAATCTCCAGTACATGCAGTTATCAGCCACAAAAGTTCTTGGCCTGGCTTACAGCTTACATCCAGTTTTCAGTGACACGGTGTCTTTTCACAGTCCAAGATTCTTTCACATGTGACATTAAAACCTTACTTGGTCTCGCCTCCCTCCTGTTCCATGTCTAAGAGCTTATTCTTCCCTTCCTTGAGGGAATTGACAATCATAATAGGCCCTATAGTGCTGTTTAACTTGAACGAATGGAAACTTATATTTTTAAATGAAAGGTTTGACTTTTTGACTTGTGTGTTGTCTGAAATCAGTTATTGGAAGTAATTATTCATTATTAATAAAACAATTGGTCATGCTCTTATGATAGACATATACTGATACTGAGTTCACATTTGGCCAACTTAGTGTAGCTTTGACTTTTTGACTTTATGTTGTCTTATTGGAATAATTATTTAAAAAAATAATGAATATTAATAGAACTATTGGTCATGCTCTCAAGATAGACATATACCAGTTCTGAGTTCACATTAGGACAACTTAATGAAGCCTAAAGCTGCAAAGAAATGGCTTTTTTTCAGTCAGTCAAAAAAATGTAAATTATGAGGAATAACATTGACATGAGTAGTTTTGCTCTCTCTTGAAGTATATTATAGATGATTTGTGGGTGTGAACTTTCAGTGGGTCACTGATGGATAGCTAATCATTACATCTGTGAAAGTTCATAGACACTACCCAGGCAAAAACATATTCAATACGGTGAATGGAAATGTGTGTGAAGATCCCTGATGGATAAATTAGCTCTTAAATAGAGTCTTCAGCCTCTTTTTGAGTTGGTAATTCCCCTTTGCACCCACATCACAGTAATTGCTCTATTTCAAATGAAGACTAAGCACTGTGCTATCCCCTCAGCAGCTCATTCTTTGACTGTTTCTATATGCTCACTTGCTGGGAAATAGATATATGATCAGTTACTCTAAACAGTAACAAGACAGAATAATTAAACTAGGCTCAGAATCCCAAAAGCACAACTGTGTTAAAAAATTATTTTAACTTCGAAAAGTGTTGAAAGTAATGATTCTTCTGCCCTCTTTTGTCAAAACAGGCCTTGAATATTTTCGTCCTTGTCTTGACATATCTCTCACCTACCTGTCCAATTACCTGTCTGTCTATCCAGTTGAAATCTAGTTTATGAAGCTCCTGGTGCATAGGACCCTGACCTCAACCTCACTGAACACCTTTGAGATGAATTTAAAAATTTTTTATGAGCCAGGCCAACATCAGGGCCTGACCTCACAAATGCTTTTTTGACTGAATAGGCATACATTCCCACAGACACACTCCAAAATGTTGTGGGAAGCCTTTTCAAAAGTGTGGAGGCTGTTATAACCACAGAGGGATGTGTAACTCCATATTAATTTCTGTGCTTTTGAAATAGAGTGTTTTAACAAGCTCATACAAAGCTCATACCCTCTAGAAATGAATATTTGAAAAAATATTGTAAATGTTCATCTATATCTCTTTTAGTTTTCTATCTGTCCTTTGCTCTTTCTTCTGTCTTTTTGGCTCGCAGTCACTTTCTACTCCTTTGTTTCTCTTGCTCTTGCAGGTACCACTTCCTGGTCTTCAACGCATCACTCCTGTACTTCCGAAGTGTGCGTGCTTTCCTGCGACCAGGCTGCCGTCAGCACCTGGTATCCTCCCTCACACAGGTGCTTAGGGCTCTGGAGGAGGTGCAGGAGCCTGATCATGCTTGGCGCGCTGAACTTATGCTGTGAGTGCTTCCAAATCAGCACTTTCATTCTGAACATGTTTGCAAGTTAAGTTACGCAGAGGGTTAACGCTGTATTGTGTAGATTTATTAAAAAACACCGGGATAGCCTACTGGTTTGGGCTGATAGGCCTCTGTAATTGTAGTCATGGATATTATGTAGATGTAGTTATTATAGTCACTTTCCAGCTGTGCATATAACCAGACTTCCCAACCACCTCCTGCCTTTATGTTCAGGCTCCTTGTTGAGTGCCTGTTGGATGCTGGGAAAGAGAAGGAGGCTGTAGCTTATGCCAAGGTCACGTCTGATTTTATAAAACAGCACAATCCTGAGCTGTATCCTCGGATTTTCTCCACACAGGTAATCATCTCTCCTTCTTCCCTCTCTCCAGTCACACTATTTATTACATTTTTCTTGGACAGCTGAGCCCCTCTCCACACTCTCACAGTCTTGGCAGCACATTTCTCAGCGGAAGCCAAAAGTGTTGTTTTCATTTTTCGTTTGCTTATTTTCCAAAGTGTCAGTTTTCTATTCCAGGCTTTCTAATTGCCATTATGTGCTGAAGTTCTGACTTAACATGATTCACAGGCTCAACATAACCTCATAGAATTCTCCAAAGCTCTAACGAATGCAAGCCCCAAACTGCATGTCATCTACAAAATACAGAATGTTAAGAAGTAAGTAAAGTATTTCATGTGTATACAGTAATGTTGTGCATTATCTTTTTTTTAAGTGGGTACACTTGTGTAAAGTAGGTGTATCTCACCTGATAGATCAGTAAGGTGTGGCAGCGGAAATTCCAAGGACAGGGGTTAGATATATGAGCCAGCACATCACTGTCACAAGAGTGGTCGCAGAATACTATAAATGATTCATATCAGCTATAAATAGTTAACTGTCGGTTTGCAAGGACTTTCTTTGATGTTTCTTCAATAATTTATTTGTCTTTCTTTTGCGATTGCCCCTCCTCAAGTCATAGCTGATGTTTTTATATTTGACATTAAAAGCCGTAGCTGTGTTGACTTATCTATTGAAGCTGTGGTGGGATTTTTATCTCAAGGCTTGTAAATAAGTGTTGGGAGATTAATCTTCTTCTCTCACCCTTTATGACAAAGCTCTTGTGGGCCATGACTGTGTGCTATCCAAATACAGATTTTCCAAACAGAACACAAGAAATCCTTAGTTGTTCTTCATGAACTATAACTTCCAAGTCTTTGAGCACTTGAGGATCATTGCCTCAGGAATGTCTTCTTGGTTCTTCATACAGGCCTAGTAGTCCACACTGTCTGCTTTCTACCAGGCTGCCAAAGTATGAGAGAATGGTCTGAACTTGTTTGTCTGCTTGTGGTGTCCCCAGCTCTTCTGGAGTGAATGGATGCAGGAGAGAGCCTGCTGAGCTGAAGGAGTCTGCTGAGCTGAAGGAGATTGCACTCTTGCTGACTGAGTCATCTCACGCCCAGTCAACTGCCTCTCGTACCTCTTGTGGCTCTTCCATGCCAGTAGCTGATAGGTGGGTCAGTTATATAGTGAGTAAAAACTAAAGACAATCATATTCACGGTCGCTTACACATTCACCCACATTTCTACATACCCTATCACTAATAGGGAAGCAAGTATTCAGTCTGCTGTAGACAGAGCATGTTTAAGTATCATATAGATGCCCTGATTCCAGTGGTGAATATCTCATGTGTTACGGCAGGACGGAGCTCCTGATGGAGCTGGTGTTCCTTGCGCTGCAGTTGAAAGACCATGGCACAGCAGCACACTGCTTAAGGGAGCTGGAGGCCGCTGACAGCACCGTGAGTGGACCAACGGGCCGGCTGGCTTTTTTAACTGCAGTGGAGTTGCTGTGTTATGCTGGTGAGGTGGAGCTCAGGTTTCTGGTCGTGCTCTCTTCTCCCTGCAGACTGTGGGACAGCGCATCATGATGGAGTGTGTTGAGTGCGAGCTGGCCCTTCATAAACAAAAAGACGGCACTGAGGACTACACTAAAGTTGGTGTGGAGGTACTAACTTGTGATTCATCGATTAGGTTGAGTGAAGTTGACGGAGTGTTTGTGAAGCCTCCCAACGGGCAACATCTGTGATATTCGAAACTTGTCTTCGTAGTAGCTAGATTTGGACAGCACAGTCATGAATCAATTGGCTGGATGTTCTGTGCTCAATTGAGCATGTCTGTTTACTGTATTCAGGCCCAGCTAGCAGCAGTACACCGATTGGATGCATTGCTCCAGAGGGCAGTGAGAGAGGGAGACGGTCAGGTGACACAGTGTGTGTGTGCTGCTCTATGGAACATCTGTCTT